>NC_041380.1:580930265-580958549 GCF_002162155.2 Triticum dicoccoides
GGCCCCACCCCCCAGGACGTTTTTAAAATAAAAGAAAAGGGAAAAGGAATTTAGATAAATATAATTAATAAAAATAATAATGAATAAAATTAATTAAATAATTAATTAATTAAGTAAATAATTAATTTAATTAATCCTGATTAATTAAACCTAATGACTAATTAACCTAATTAACTACTGTTAATTAAACTTAACTAAGATAATTAGTTAACAGAGTATGACGAACGGGACCCACATGTCAGGGTTGACCTAGTCAACCCTGTTGACTGCTGACGTCAGCATGGCATCATGCTGACGTCATAATTCCATTTTTCGAATTAAATAATTATTTGATTAAATTCCAGAAATTAATAAAATCTTTAAAAAATCATATCTTTTAATCCGTAACTCGGATTAAAATATTTTCAACATGAAAGTTGCTCAGAACGACGAGACGATTCCGGATACGCAGCCCGTTCGTCCACCACACACCCCTAACATATCAAACACGCAACTTTCCCCCTCCGGTTCATCTGCCCGAAAACACGAAACACCGGGAATACTTTCCCGGATGCTTTCCCCCTTCGTCGGTATCACCTACTACCGCGTTAGAACACGTCTAGCTCTGCTTGTTGTCCTGTTATGCACTTGATTGCTATGTATTTACTGTTTCTCCCCCCTCTTCTCTCCCGTAGACCCCGTGACGATGCTGATGCCCCTGTGGTCGACTACATCACCGACGACCCCTCTCTCTCTTGCCAGAGCAACCAGGCAAGCCCCCCCCTTGATCACCAGATATCGCCTACTCTTCTCTATACTACTTGCATTAGAGTAGTGTAGCATGTTACTGCTTTCCGTTAATCCTATTCTGATGCATAGCCTGTCATTGCTGCTACAGTCATTGATACCTTACCCGCAATCCTAAATGCTTAGTATAGGATGCTAGTGTTCCATCAGTGGCCCTACACTCTTGTCCGTCTGCCATGCTATACTACTGGGCTGTGATCACTTCGGGAGGTGATCACGGGCATATACTATATACTTTACACTGTTACATTACCTGTGATACTGTTCGGAGTTGGGGGCTGAAAGGACAGGTGGCTCCATCCCGGTAGAGGTGGGCCTGGGTTCCCGACGGCCCCCGACTGTTACTTTGTGGCGGAACGGCAGGGCAGGTTGAGACCACCTAGGAGACAGGTGGGCCTGGCCCTGTTCGGCGTTCGCGGATACTTAACACGCTTAACGAGATCTTGGTATTTGATCTGAGTCGGCTACGAGCCTATACGCACTAACCATCTACGCGGGAGTAGTTATGGGTATCCCGGCGTCGTGGTATCAGCCGAAGCCTTCTTGACGTCAGCGACTGAGTGGCGCGCGCCGGGTTGGACTGCGTTAACGCAACTTCCTTTGTAATGGAGGTTGCTAGGTCTGCTCACCGGCCGCGTACGCAACGTGCAGGTGTGCAATGGGCGATGGGCCCAGACCCCTGCGCGCATAGGATTTAGACCGGCGTGCTGACCTCTCTGTTGTGCCTAGGTGGGGCTGCGACGTGTTGATCTTCCGAGGCCGGGCATGACCCAGGAAGGTGTGTCCGGCCAAATGGGATCGAGCGTGTTGGGTTATGTGGTGCACCCCTGCAGGGAAGTTAATCTATTCGAATAGCCGTGATCTTCGGTAACAGGACGACTTGGAGTTGTACCTTGACCTTATGACAACTAGAACCGGATACTTAATAAAACACACCCTTCCAAGTTCCACAGACAACCCGGTGATCGCTTTTCCACAGGGCGACGAGGGGAGGATCGCCGGGTAGGATTATGCTACTGTGATGCTACTGGAGATGCTACTTGGAGATGCTACTTGGAGATGCTACTTGGGGGACTTCAATCTACTCTCTTCTACATGCTGCAAGACGGAGGCTGCCAGAAGCGTAGTCTTCGACAGGATTAGCTATCCCCCTCTTATTCTGGCATTCTGCAGTTCAGTCCACCGATAAGGCCCTTTACACATATACCCAAGCATATGTAGTGTAGCTCCTTGCTTGCGAGTACTTTGGATGAGTACTCACGGTTGCTTTTCTCCCTCTTTTCCCCTTTCCCTTCTACCTAGTTGTCGCAACCAGATGCTGGAGCCCTGGAGCCAGACGCCACCGTCGACGATGATTCCTACTACACTGGAGGTGCCTACTACTACGTGCAGGCCGCTAACGACGACCTGGAGTAGTTTAGGAGGATCCCAGGCAGGAGGCCTGCGCCTCTTTCGATCTGTATCCCAGTTTGTGCTAGCCATCTTATGGCAACTTGTTTAACTTATGTCTGTACTCAGATATTGTTGCTTCCGCTGACTCGTCTATGATCGAGCATTTGTATTCGAGCCCTCGAGGCCCCTGGCTTGTATTATGATGCTTGTATGACTTATTTATGTTTTAGAGTTGTGTTGTGATATCTTCCCGTGAGTCCCTGATCTTGATCGTACACATTTGCGTGCATGATTAGTGTACGATTGAATCGGGGGCGTCACAGGCGCGGAGGGTTCGGAGTCCGGAGAGGAGTCCGGCTCCTTGGAGTCACGAGTCTCGCGGAGTGCGGGGCTGGTGTTCGGCTCGATCGCCGTTGGGATCACAGCCCCCGAGGCGGCGTCCAACCACCCATCCTCGATCGGTGCAGTTGGCTCCGAATTAAGGGTCGAAGCCGATGCGGGTGCGGCCTCCAGGGCACTGTTCGGCGGTTGAGCTAGATCATGCTCGTCGTGACAGTGCGGCGCGCTCGGCAGTGGCTCGAATCCGTCGAAGATCAAGTCCCCGCGGATGTCAGTCGTGTAGTTTAAACTTCCAAATCTGACCTGACGGCCAAGGGCATAGCTTTCGATCTGCTCCAGATGACCAAGTGAATTGGCCCATAGTGCGAAGCCGCCGAACACGAAGATCTGTCTGGGGAGCAAGGTCTCACCCTGGACTGCATCGCTATTGATGATCGTAGGAGACATCAAGCCTAACAGCAACGACACAGAGGAACTCTCAATGAAAGCACCAATGTGGGTGTCAAAACCGGCGGATCTCGGGTAGGGGTCCCGAACTGTGCGTCTAGGACGGATGGTAACAGGAGGCAAGGAACATGAAGTTTTACCCAGGTTTGGGCCGTCTTGATTGAGGTAAAACCCTATGTCCTGCTTGATTAATATTGATGATATGGGTAGTACAAGAGTGGATCTACCACGAGATCGGAGAGGCTAAACCCTAGAAGCTAGCCTATGGTATGATTGTTGTTCTGTATGTTGTCCTACGTACTAAAACCCTCCGGTTTATATAGACACCAGAGAGGGTTAGGGTTACACAAAGTCGGTTACAATGGTAGGAGATCTACATATCCGTATCGCCAAGCTTGCCTTCCACGCCAAGGAAAGTCCCTTCCGGACACGGGACGAAGTCTTCAATCTTGTATCTTCATAGTCCAAGAGACCGGCTGAAGGTGTAGTCCAGCCATCCGGACGCCCCCTAATCCAGGACTCCCTCAGGGGTCCTAGGCCCAATCTAACAGATCGGGAGATGACGTGGTGAGTACCCCCTAGTCCAGGACACGGTCAGTAGCCCCCTGAACCGGTCTTCAATTTAGGGACGCTCCTCGATTCTTCCGAATCGTTCTTCATCTTTCGTCGTCGGTCTTGAAAACTGGTTTAACAAATCTTCTCATCTTCGATCTTGAGGATCGCCGAAATGCATTCGACGAGTTTACACGTCGGGTATCCGAGGAGCCCCTTTAAGTTTCCGGCCTCTATCAATGCCTTGTTATTTTTATGCCACACCTCGGTTTTGAAGTTTGTTCCCGGGCGGCAGCGTCCTCTTGCGTCCGAGCTCCAACGCCGGACTGCATTTGAGGTATCTTTTGCAGCTGAGTACTAATGCCGGACTTCTTCTGAGCTCTAACGCCGGAATGTATCCGAGCTCCAACGCCGGACTATGTATCCGAGCTCCAACGCCAGACTGTATCCGAGCTCCAACGCCGGACTATGTATCTGAGCACCAATGCCAGACTGTATCCGAGCTCCAACGCCGGAAATGCCCTCTATGGAGCCAGCCACTAGCGCCCGAGCTTTATGCCGGACTGCTTCCGAGGTGGTGCACCACCCCGAATGTGGGACGATTTTTGTCAATATTTTTGATTGGTGCAATTTATTCTCTGCCGAGATATATAGCCAGTAGCCCTCAAGGTGGGTCTCGGGCTAAAACCCGAGATGCACATAAAGGATGACATAAGACCGCTGATCCCAGTAGCTGCTGAGACTCAGGTTGATTTGCAAAATCGGTCTGAGAATCGAGTCCTAGCTCGGCAGAATACTTCGGGACACAAAAAGCGGCGTGCTCAGTCGTCGAGACTCAGGTTGGGTGCGGCCAACCAACCTGAGGATCAAAATCTCTTCAGAAACTGTATTACACTTAAAATTTTATGCATTAGACAGGCAATGCAGTAGCCCCCGAGACACTGGTCGGGTGGCAACACCAGATCAGGGGATCGATGTGCCCCTTTAATATTTGTAAATAATAAGCCCGAAGCCCAGTAGCCCCCGAGCCTTAATGCGGGCACGGGTGGCCGAATTAAGGATCGATATCCATAATAAAATCACAAATTATGTGTAATGAATCTATGTATCCATGTACTTTACGTCATGAATGCTCGGATCCGCATTGTACAAAACTTTGTTGACCGACCATCGGCTTCCACCTCCTCGGCCAGTAGCCGAGGAGTGTTTGTCCTACTTTATAAAGCCTTTATGAGGGCAAAGATTTACGACAAACAAGGCAAACTGGCCATACGGTTTTATAAACAAAGGTACGCAGAGAGATATGTTATATTATTGTTTAACATAAGAAATGTCTTCCAAAGAAAATAGTCCCGCTAGCGGTTCCTTTCTTTGGGTTGTCATGCTAAGCATGATCATGAAACCTCAGCTCTAATGTAAGAGCAAAATATTGAGGATTTAGTTTGGGAGGCCAGTTACTAGCCCCCGGTAGTGTTCGGCGACAGTCGAGGTCAAGCCGTAAACACTTCGGCCAATGTTATGAATGGCCCATCATTTAACACAGTCATCGGATCGCTGACCAGTTTACGCTTATTGTGACAGTCAGTTTTTGGCTTTCTCCACTGAGGTGCTTAACCATGTGAGCTGGAAGCACAATCGCAGTGGTTCTCCCTTTGCACATCTAGCCGAACAAAGTGGAACGTAGGAGGCAAGCGCAGGAGCCAGGCAACCCAACTATTGACCGAAGACACAATTCGAAACCAATGCATATATAGCAATATCCGAGAATGTTTTTGCCGAATCTCTAAAGGTGTCTGGTGTTGCACTACGAGACTTGTGCTGAAAACACACAAATAGTTTAAAAGTGCAAAAAGCTTGGAAAACCAAAAAACGTCAGTAAAAACATGACATCCGAACAAGATCAAGTGTTCGGTGCCAATCCGAAAATTGGAAGAGAGAAAAAAAAGTGCTTCTGTCGTGCTTTAACATGACACATCCTATCTCAAGACTTCAAGCGGGTCAGCCTACAGCTTCAACCTCCTATCCCGAAGGTGGAGTACTTCTCATTAGGCCAGTTTAGCAAACTAAACTCTAGCGGCTTTGAGAGAGAAATTAGGCTCCCCGGCTAGTGACCACACGCTCGTGTTGAAAAAAGGAGTGATAAATAATAATAGTAATAAAAACTTTGCAATGACTAAGAAGAAGAACACTTATTATAAGACGGCTCATATAAACATAAGAGCCCCCAAGTGACTTGGGTAAAAGAATGATTGCATGTACCGAAGTACTTATATCATATCTATGTTCAACCGAACTTTAAACGCGTCTTAACAGACCATCGGCTTCTCCCTCTTCGGTCAAGGACAGAAAAGTGTTATGTACTCCATCTGTCGAGAATATCGACGGTGTTTCCAATAACCACGCAATCAGGCCATAAGGCTGTAACAGACAAAGTGTGCTTAGGGAACTTATGCTATATTACTGCAACGTGTAAGAAGCATCTTCGAAGAAAATAGTACCCCCACAGATACCTTTCTTCGGTGCTCATTGTTATTATGAGACTTGTGCAATAGATTTTTTGTACTTATGAGTTCTGTTGTGTGCCGACCATAATTGAAAACAATAAGAGCGCTAGCTTTCAGCTTCACCCAGTCTGACGTCCGGCTCGGGTGACCCGATCGTGACAATCGCAGAGGTGCTCCCTTTACTACCTAGCCGAACAATCGGGAACGTAGGGGTAAACACAGGAGCAAGGCAACCCAGCTTGCAAATCGCTTAAGTCAATATGGTGCATATTGTGGCGTAATACACGAACAAGGAACGAAGCCGTACAAGTATAATCATATGCAAGAGGAAAAGCTTCATAAAGGAAGCCCCCAAGTAAACGGGGTATTTGAATTTGTGCGTCACAAACAAAGTTTGGACAAGGAAATTTTCTAGATGCAACTTTTTTCCAAAAAAGTATAATGCTTGGTCGAACCGAACACAAGTTAAAAATTTAAAACTTTGAGCATGAAGGCAACTTAGCTGGTTAATGTGTTTGGTATTGATGACGCGGCCCGAGCTTGATGCGGGACAAGGTTCCTTCCCCCAAGCCGGTCCCAAGGTGGCGGAGCAAAGAGCTCGGCACTCCGAAGTGGTGACAAAGCACGGTCAATGCGGGCCGGCAGAGTGATGCCGAAGTCTCTGGCATGGAGTAATGAAGTGTTGACGAAGCCCCCCGTCCAGCCGAGGTGACGTGGTATGTCAGTACGCCGAGTTGTCGATACTGCCCAACCCGGATCCTTTTCCTGTGCACAAAAAACAGTGCAAACCGGAGATAATAGTAATAATAGTAATAAAAATCGTTGCATAATAAACAATTTGTGCAAAGTGAGTAATAAAAGAAATATGGCCTGGCACCGAAGTCAATGTCGATGCAGGGCATCGGCGTGGTGCGGTAAAAGCGCAGCAAAGCCTGAATTCATAGGTCGGTCCGAGTTCTGGGTGCGGCGTTCGCCGGACTATGTACGGAAACTGAACGAACCACCATGCGACCGTCGTTAATGGGGCCACCATTTGATAGACCTATGTACATATGATGGACAAACCAGAGTAATAATTCCTTGGGAAGAATGAACCCAAACAAGCAAAAAATACTAGGATTAATAGCACCTAGTTTATTTGTTGTAGCGATCCGAAGAAAGGTGATTCCCAAAATAGGGACTCGATCCGCACAACCATTGCCAGATGGGCGATAAAGCGACGGCATGGCGATGCTCGCAAAGGTTGGCTTGCCGAGGCGAAGCCCTTAGTCCAGCTAACGTGACGAAGCTGGTCGGCTGGTGACGCCGAAGTCATCGGAGTATGATGATGAAGAGATGATGAAGCCCCTGGTCTAGCCGAGGTGTTGGAGCGGCTCGCCGAAGAGATGTTGGAGTCTACCTGTCAGCCGATGTGTCGAAACAGGTCGGCGTGTTTGATGATGATTTCAATAAAGAGGCAGCATGGTGATGCCGATGCAGGTCAAGACTTGTGACGTGATCGACGCTGCTTGATGCAGCTACCGCGTGGCGATGCTGGTGTGTCTGCTCCGTGTAGTCCGTGGGGCAGTGACGTTTGATGATGATTAATCCTTCGCGATGTTGAACTCTTGTTCGGCTTGCCGAGATGATGATCGAAGGAGTTGCGCTCGGCTCAAATAAGCGGCGACGTGTCTAGCGCAGGTCGGCAGCCATGGAGCAATACTGCCAGACTGGTTTGACACCAGTGTGATGGTGAAGATTACCTTGGAGGAGGCTTTAAAATTTTATGGGTATGTGTTTAAAAACAACGCACAATAACATAGAAGAAAATTCCTTAAAAATGTTGACCAATATCACGTTCATAAAGAAACATGAATTCGGGTCGGATCCGTATTTGCGTAGAAAACAGATCCGAAAATTGGTCCACTCATCGGAAGGTTCCCGGAGTTTGAACCGTCAGATCGAGCTGAAATTTGGAGGGATGGTATATATGGGAATTCTGCAGTAGATGAATAGTTGGATCTTCAAAAGGACCTCCGAGCTAGGCTTTGGAGACCACGGCCTAAACTCGTCCAGATTCCCGTCCAGATTTGACAGGGCTCCGGTATATCGTAGATTGTCGGAAATTCCTCCATCGGAACTCGACAAAATTTTGCATGGCTGTTGTAGATGTAATTCCGCACTATTCCACCAAAGCAATCGTCAAACCGACGCTCGAGGAGGCGGTGACGGCGAATACAAGTTCGCTGTCGATAAAAACAACACGGCTGCCCATGGGCAATGTTGACGTTGAGCCCTCGAACTCCATGGATGATTCCTCTATGATCATGATAGAGATCGGAGTTGATGTTGAAGAAGGCCCCCGTACGAACATGACAATCCGAACACGAGGCACAGTTCTTAGTTGAACCAAGGTGAACAGTCGAGCTGGTGACGAAGATGCCGAAGTCGCAGTTGATCTGCAGGTGAGCCATCGATCCTTTTGCCGATCACACGACGGAACTCTCAATGAAAGCAGCAATGTCGGTGTCAAATCTGGTGAATCTCGGGTAGGGGGTCCCGAACTGTGCGTCTAAGGCGGATGGTAACAGGAGGAAGGGGACACGATGTTTTACCCAGGTTCGGGCCCTCTTGATGGCGGTAAAACCCTATGTCCTGCTTGATTTATTCTTGATGATATGAGTATTACAAGAGTTGATCTACCACGAGATCGGAGAGGCTAAACCCTAAAAGCTAGCCTATGGTATGATTGTATCTTGTATATTATCTATCGACTAGCCTAGCCTCGGTTTATATAATACATCAGAGGCCTAGGATAACAAGAGTCCTAGCCGAATACGCCGGTGGGGAGGAGTCCTTGTCTTGATCGCCAAGTCTTGTGGAATCTTCCTTGTATGCGGCAGCTATCCGAACTGGCCCATGAGTATACGGCCATGGGGGTCCTTGGCCCAATCTAACAGATCGGGAGATGATGTGGTGAGTACCCCCTAGTCCAGGACACCGTCACCCACCATCCCTTTGTTGATGCCAATGCATATGTAGCTAGTTCTGATGTAACTCTTGCTGTGTACTTTTGTACTCACATTTGCTTAATTTATGTTTTGCAGAGAGACTTCAGTCTCGCTAGTAGTTCCGCGTGGAGTTCGACGTTTAGCTTGATACCTCAACTACGATCTTGTGCCCTCGGCAGGATCTGGTAGATAGTCAGGCTTCTTAGCCTTTTTCCTTTGTAGATGTCTGTACTCAGACATGTTAAGCTTTCGCATGTGCTTTGATTTGTATCCTATGATGGTTGGGTCATGAGACCCATGTTTGTAATATCTCGCTCCTCGGAGCCTAATGAATAAATACTTGAATCGTAGAGTTATGTTGTGATGCCATGTTGTATTTACACATATCGAGCATATTGTGTGTATGATTGAAATGCTTGGTATGTGTGGGATCCGACAATCTAGTTGTTTATCCTTGGCAGCCTCTCCTATGGGGAAATGTAGTCTAGTGCTTCCATGAGCCATAGTAGTCCGCTACAGCCCGGTTCATCGGAGTCCTGTTAGCCCAGCACTACTGCTCAGGACACTTGACTGGTCGGCATGTGTTTCACTTCGTTCCTGTGTCTGTCCCTTTGGGGAAATGTCACGCGGTGACATCCAGAGTCCTGCCTAGCCTGCTACAGCCCGGGTTCCCGGAGTCCTGTTAGCCCAGTGCTATAGCCCGGATTCACACGCTACTGACCGACATGCTCGATGTGATTAATGTATGCCTGTCCCCATAGGTTAGTGCCGCTTTGGGTTCACGACTAGCCATGTCGTCCCTGGTTCTCTATCATATGGATGCTAGCGACACTATCATATATGTGAGCCAAAAGGTGCAAACGGTCCTGGGCCATGGTAAGGAGACACCCGTGGCAATACCGTGCGTAAAGCCGCAAAGTGATATGAGGTGTTACAGGCTAGATCGGTGTGACTTAGAATCGGGGTCCTGACAGGTTCGGGCGTGTGAATGGCCTTCCGAGGATTTCTTGAGAGCAGCCGGGATTTATGAATATTTTCATGAATTGGCTAAGAATGCAGGCCTTACCGCTTTCCTCTGCGACCAATGCGATCAATATCTCTTACTCACAAATATCTTTGTGCAAAACTTTCATTTCCATTCTAGGAGCTCACCACCTACGGTGGAGTTTTATTTATATGATGAGCATAAGGAGATGTCACTTTATGATTTTTGTCGGGTTTGTTTAGTCCCTTTTGAGGGCAAGACAGAAGAACCACATCGCGATGATGTGGAGGGGTTTATTGATACTATCACTGTAGGGGAAACAAGGAAGGTTTCCGATGCATGAATCACTAGCATACATTTTCCTATTTTACGTTATTTTGCATTATTTGCTAGTCATTGCTTAATTGGTCGCGGAAACTATGGAAACCTTAGTATCCCTGCTATTATTATTTTGCTCCATGGTTTATATGGTGATAACTCTATTAGTATGGGCGGCATTATTGCCAAATGGTTAAGTCTGAACCGTACAAAGGGCCCCATCTTTGGAGGAATCTATGCTTCATGCCTAGCTGCATATTTTAACATACCTGTTAGGCATTATGAGAAGGAAGAAAAGTGTTGCCGCATGTTTATCTAGATTATAAAAGTATGGTGGCACATGATTTTATTGTTAAGAATAGGGAAGGAGAGCTTAAATATCAATTGTTCCTTAATAAACACCATCCTGAGACTATTACCCTGCCTGCTCCTTCTTTGTTTGATTTATCTGTAGGCATGTACCTTGTTCTGTTGAAGGCTATTCACGCCTACCGGAACCCTGCACCAGCTGAGGAGCCAGAGCCGGAACCACAAATTGATCCTTCACGACAGTCTAATTACCAGTGGGATCCAGAGATGATTGTCAGCCAGTGGCAATCGGAGTCTTCCTCTTCTTCTTTTCAGTACGACCTCAACTATTATTAGGGATATCCGCCAGGCCAGCCGTGGCCATAGACCAACTTAGGACAAAAGCCTAAGCTTCGGGGAGTACGTAGTTCCCATCGACATTACATTTATGTTCACACACTCATTGCTAAATGTCGGTGCTCATACTTTTTCATTGTATCATCCATGCTAGTTTATTTTGCTTTTTATGCTTTCTTCTTGTTTGTTTAATAAACCTTAAGAAAAACCAAAAAAAATAGTTGTAGCTAATAATTAATTTACTTTCCATGCTTGTAGTAGTAATTAAAAAGAAAACCCAAAAAGATTTCCTGTTCTTCTTTTGCTTGTTGGGAGCTTTCCCGTGTAAATAGTTTTATTTCTTTTCTTTTCTTTGGAGGTCGATAGGAGAAGACCATAATTAAATTGTTGAAGTGGCTCTTATATGCATTATTGTTGATCTGACAAAAGAGCCCAGATTGCCTTGTCTTCTCCTGTTTATTGAATGCTTGCAGATTCCAGCTTAGTCCAATGCACGTGCACTATTATTATTATTATTCACATCATTCGATCGTGCAAGCGAAAGGCAATTATGATGATATATGATGGACTAGCTGAGATGAGAAAAGCTGGTATGAACTTGACCTCTTTTCTTTTTGTAAATATGATTAGTTCATCGTTCCTGATTCAGCCTATTATGAATAAACATATTTGCAATGACAACTAGAGATCATAGTTTCTTATGCCATGCTTGATTAGCTATGAGTTATAATGGTTTACCTTGCGTGCCAACATGCTATTAAAATGGTTATCATGTGGTATGATAGGGTGGTATCCTCCTCTGAATGATTTAAGTGACTTGACTTGGCACATGTTCACGCATGTAGTTGAAACAAAATCAACATAGCCTTCACGATATTTATGTTCATGGTGGATTATATCCTACTCATGCTTGCATTCGGTGTTGATTAATTTTAATGCATGTTCATGACTGTTGTAGCTCTCTAGCTAGTCGCTTCCTAGTCTTTTGCTAGCCTTCACCTGTACTAAGCGGGAATACTGCTTGTGCATCCAATCCCTTAAACCCCAAAGTTATTCCACATGAGTCCACTATACCTACCTATATACGGTATCTACCTATCGTTCCTAGTAAATTTGTATGTGCCAAACTCTAAACCTTTAAATAAATATCCTGTTTTGTATGCTCGAATAGCTCATGCATCAACTAGGGCTGTCCGTATCTTCCATGTTAGGCTGGTTATTCTCAAGAGGAGTGGACTCCGCTCCTCACTCACGAGATAAATGGCTAGTCACCGGGATGCCCAGTCCCATGCTTTATGCAAACTAAATCAAAATAATTGCAAACAAAACTCCCCCTGGGACTCTTGTTAGTTGGAGGCACTCGTTGTTTCGAGCAAGCCATGGATTGATGCTTGTTGGTGGAAGGGGGAGTATAAACTTTACTATTCTGTTTGGGAACCACCTATAATGTGTGTAGCATGGAAGATATCGCCATCTCTTGGTTGTTATGTTGACAATGAAAGTATACCGCTCAAAATATTATTCACCTCTATTTCAAAACCGAGCTCTGGCACCTCTACAAATCCCTGCTTCCCTCTGCGAAGGGCCTATCTATTTACTTTTATGCTGAGTCATCATCCTCTTATTAAAAAGCACCAGTTGGGGAGCACCGCTGTCATTTGCATGATTTGACTGGATCTCTTTTACCATGAATTACAATGTCTAGTCAGTCCTTGATCTTTAAAGGTGCTCTGCATTTATGTTTTGCAGTCTCAGAAAGGGCTAGTGAGATACCATCTTGTTATATCATATTATGATTGTTTTGAGAAAGTGTTGTCATCCGAGATTTATTATTATTGCTCACTAGTTGATTATGCCATTGATATGAGTAAACTTGAGACCTATGCATTATTGTGAATGTGGTTAGTTATAATCTTTGCTAAAAACTTGAATGCTGGCTTTACATATTTACAACAACAAGAGCAAACAAAGTTTGTAAAAGTTTTTTCTTTATCACTTTTAGTTTATCAACTGAATTGCTTGAGGACAAGCAAAGGTTTAAGCTTGGGGGAGTTGATACGTCTCCGTCGTATCTACTTTTCCAAACACTTTTGCCCTTGTTTTGGACTCTAACTTGCATGATTTGAATGGAACTAACCCGGACTGACGCTGTTTTTAGCAGAATTACCGTGGTGTTATTTATGTGCAGAAACAAACGTTCTCAGAATGACTTGAAACTTCACGGAGCCACTTTTTAGAAAAGAAGAAAAATACCTGCAAAAGATGAAGGTCAGGGGGCCCACCACCTCTCCACGAGGGTGGGGGCGCGCCTGCCCCCCTGGGGCGTGCCCCCCTACCTCGTGGGCCCCCTGTTGCCTCTCCGAATCCAACTCCAACTCCATATATTGTGTTTCGGGGAGAGAAAAATCAGAGAGAAGAAATCATCGCGTTTTACGATACGGAGCCGCCACCAAGCCCTAAAACCTCTCGGGAGGGTTGATATGGAGTCTGTTTGGTGCTCTGGAGAGGGGAATCCATCGCCATCATCATCATCAACCATCCTCCATCACAAATTTCATGATGCTCACCGCCGTGCGTGAGTAGTTCCATCGTAGGCTTGCTGGACGGTGATGGGTTGGATGGGATCTATCATGTAATTGAGTTAGTTTTGTTAGGGTTTGACCCCTAGTGTCCACTATGTTCTGAGATTGATGTTGCTATGACTTTGCTATGCTTAATGCTTGTCACTAGGGCCCGAGTGCCATGATTTCAGATCTGAACCTATTATGTTTTCATCAATATATGAGTGTTCTTGATACTATCTTGCAAGTCTATAGTCACCTATTATGTGTTATGATCCGTTAACCCCGAAGTGACTATAATCGGGATACTTACCGATGATGACCGTAGTTTGAGGAGTTCATGTATTCACTATGTGTTAATGCTTTGTTCCGGTTCTCTATTAAAAGGAGGCCTTAATATCCCTTAGTTTCCGTAAGGACCCCGCTGCCATGGGAGGGTAGGACAAAAGATGTCATGCAAGTTCTTTTCCATAAGCACGTATGACTATATTCGGAACACATTCCTACATTATATCAATGAACTGGAGCTAGTTCTGTGTCACCCTAGGTTATGACTGTTACATGATGAACCGCATCCAGCATAATTCTCTATCACCGATCCATTGCCTACGCGCTTTTCATATATTGTTCTTCGCTTATTTACTTTTCCGTTGCTATTGCTATCATCACTACAAAATACCAAAAACATTACTTTTACTATTGTTACCTTTTGCTACCGTTATCACCACTATCATATTACTTTGCTACTAAATACTTTGCTGCAGATACTAAGTTTCCAGGTGTGGTTGAATTGACAACTCAGCTACTAAAACTTGAGAGTATTCTTTGGCTCCCCTTGTGTCGAATCAATAAATTTGGGTTGAATACTTTACCCTCGAAAACTGTTGCGATCCCCTATACATGTGGGTTATCACAAAGGCCTTCTTTGTCGTCCGCTTCTTAGAAACGGACGGCAAAGGATTGTGTCGTCCGCAATCTGAGGCCAGCAGACGGCAAAGAGAATGGACGGCAGTGGTGTGGGATGAGAGCTGTTAGGGGGTTAACGGCGGCGCTCTTTGCCGTTCACTGACAAATGACAAAGAGCTTAGCTACGCCAGCACTGGGAAGCTACCACATGGCCAGCTATACCGTCTGCCTGCAGACGGCATAGATGGCCCTATTTGCCAGGCCTATTTGGTCACTTTGTCATCTGCTAGCAGACGACAAAATGACCAAATAGGAAGACAGTGTTCCTAGTTTGCACAGGTGACTGCCACGTGTCCTCTTTGGGTAGAAATCATCCGAATACTGTCATCATCGCGTCGTAGCATTCTCTGCCCAAGTTGAATTGAGCCTTCAAAGCCATTATTTATGAGATGGCATCCAGCTGACAAAGCTCAGTGTGCTTGTGGAGAGGACGTTTTGAGGACTCCAACATTTCATTGAAGGCCTTTTCAGAGCATCGTCAAAGTCTTGCACCATTTTTGCGGTCCCGTATACCATGCTCATTGGTGCGACGAAGAACCACCTTGGCTCTAGCACGTTGGGCGGACTCACCATGTAATGTCTAGACCGTGTAATTAGGCGTAAAACCAAACTTCTGCAGGTATTTACTCATTTCAAGCTTGTCCCTCTCTTTATAGTTATCGCACCGGGCATAGGGGCACCAGCTTAATTCCTGGCCATTTGCAAATGCGGCTCTAATAAACCCCTTGGTTTTTGTTAACCATTCCTCGGTCCAAACTTTCTGACTAGTGTAACCCGTGTACATCCACGCACAATCACTCATATTGACTTCCTACTGGACACACAAGAAATATATACATAATTAAGCAAACCATATCCATCAGTTAATGGAGTTTTTCAGTTTTATTATGTCCATGCAACCTACACGCTAATAGGTAAAGATAGGCCCTAATCCCACCCGAGTATGTGTAGATTGGGTTTGTTTTGCCATGCTCTGCTCCAGATCTGACGCAAAATTTCGGCAGCACCTCCCCACTGTTCTCCTGATACACGTCTCGGCAATAAGCAGAGAGGATGTGTACCCGGAGAACAACAAGGAGGCACTGACGAAATTCTGCATCGGATCTGGAGCAGAGCATATGGGAAAACAAACCCAATCTACACATACTCGGGGTGTCCATGGATAACGTTGGACAATTCTAAAGAATCATGATTATAAATATGCAAATGCATTCATATTTATAGATGTAACCCTTTCAAATGGGAGACGTGTAGTGGTTATGCATACTGATGATTGACACCTATAGCTAGCAAGTTTCATCGGCACGAAGACCGGAACATAGCAAATGAAGTGGGGAGGAGGATATGTCATTTCTGCTCACCAACGAACGCAGGGGCGGAGCTCGTCGAACACTACACCCTCGCAGCGAAGAAATAACTGCACATTTAAATCGAAACATGAGTAACATAGCAAGTATTCGACACCGACGGACACATGTACCTTGCACTGACGAAACTTGCTATTTACGGTGCCATCGACACTGAGGAACCCCCTAACCCGCTCGTCCCCGGGTAAACTAAATAGCAACTACCATCAGTGCAAGTTACATGAGGCGGTCGGCGTTGAACACTAGATCCACATCCCACAAGTGAAGTGGGCGCCCGGCGTCCCGCAACAATAGTTCTGGTGGCCGATGATGGTCGAACACCTTGGCGAATTTGTTTGGCAGCCTCTGCGATGAGGATTAAAGCCAGGTTTTGAAATTTCAAACAACCAAACCAACTTGAGTTAGTTTGGGTGTTTCAAGTTTCAACACTTAGCTTTCAATCGTCATCTCTGAGGCTGCGAGAAAAATTCGCCATGGTGTTCTACCGCCATCGACGCCGAGAACTGTTGCTGCTGGACGCAGGACCCCTGTGTCACTTGTGGGATGATGTAGTATTTGACACCGACAGCCACATGTACCTCGCACTGACGGTACTTGCTATTTAGGCTACCATTGACACCGAGGAACCCTCTAATTAACAGACTCGTTTCCGGGTACACTAAATAGCAACTACCATCGGTGCAAGCTACATGAGGCGGTCGGTGTTGAACACTAGATCCACATCCCACGAGTGAAGCCGGCGCCCGGCGTCCCGCCACAATAGTTCTGGTGGCCGATGACGGTCGAACACCTTGGCGAATTCACAATGGTGTTCGACTGCCATCGACACTGAGAATAGTTGCTTTGGGATGCCGGACATCAGCGTCACTTGTGGGATGTGGAAGTAGTGTCGGGGTGTCTTCTTCTTCTTCTTCTTCTTCTTCTTCTTCTTCTTCTTCTTCCCTTAAACCTAGCACTAACCTAAAACAAAATAGGAAAAAACTACACCTAAACCTAGCACTAACCTAAACCTAAAAACTCAAAACTACACCTAAACCTAGCACTAAGCTAAACCTAAAAACTCAAAACTGCACCTAATTAAACCTAGCACTAACCTAAAACAAAACAAGAAAATAGAGAACAAAAAAAGGAAAAAAACAGAAAAAATTACCTCTTGCTCCGGCGAGGTCGGCGGTGGGGCGGGGCGGCGTAGGGCAGCGGGGAGGAGGATGGCAGCGGGGCGGGTGGCGCAGGGACCTCGGGGAGGGGTCCGGCACTGGGGCGGCCCGACGCAGGCCTCACCGGCGACGGGGCGCGGTGGGGCTCCTGTTCGTGCTCGGGGGAAGGGCTTGACGGTGGCGGGGGCTGGGTCCGGGGGGCAGGGCTGGCCGACAGCAACGGCAGCAGTGACAGAGGAGAGAGGCGGGCACGCGAGAGGGAGAGAGAGAACGAGAGAGAGGGGAGACGGCTCGACCCATTAAGTGGGTCTTCTTTGTCGTCTGCGAGCAGACGGCAAAGAGGGCCACCGTTAGGGCTGGCCGACATCTCCTCTTTGCTGTCTGCAAACGAGTAACATTGTCGTGTGCTAGAAGACGGCAAAGTAGTCACCTCTTTTGCCATCCGCTAGCAGACGGCAAAGAATCTGACCTAGCCATGCCATGCCCCATGGGGCCCACCTGGCTCTTTGTCGTCTGTCGTCTAGCTCTTTGCCGTCAGCTGGCCGACAACAAAGAAGCAGCTGACGGCAAATAGCATTTTTGCCATCTGCACTTTCTTTGTCATCTGCTTTGTGGAAGCGGACGTCAAAGAGCCTCTTTGCCGTCAGCTGGCACACGGCAAAGAGATGGCAGACGACAAAATCCCAGATTCTAGTAGTGGACATAGCTAAACTAGCATTCCCAAGCTTAGGGTTTTGCATATTATTAGCAAAATAGAATTTCATAAAATTTATAATAACATCATTGCAATCATGATTTTTATTAAAAGATCTATTGTGAATCACTTTATAAAGCACTTCATCACAATTTTTAGATTCACGGATTTCAATCAAAACTCCATATAGATAATCTAGTGCACTCAACTCACTAGCAATTGGTTCATCATAATTCGATCTCTTAAAAAGATTAGCAAGAGGATGAAGATCCATAACAATAGATATTTAGCAAGCAAAGATGCAAGCTAATAGAAGGCACATGGTAACACGAGCAAACAGAAGGACGAACGGAAGAGGGCGAATAAAATGGCAAAGGTGAAGCGGGGGGAGGAAAATGAGAGGCAAATGGCAAATAATGTAATACGAGGGAGAAGAGTTTATGACGGGTACTTGGTATGTCTTGACTTGAGCGTAGATCTCCCCGGCAACGGCGCTAGAAATCCTTCTTGCTACCTCTTAAGCATGCGTTGGTTTTCCCTTGAAGAGGAAAGGGTGATGCAGCAAAGTAGCGTAAGTATTTCCCTCAGTTTTTGAGAACCAAGGTATCAATCCAGTAGGAGACTACACGCAAGTCGCCTAGTACGTGCACAAACAATCAAGAACCTTGCAACCGACGCGATAAAGGGGTTGTCTATCCCTTCACGACCACTTGCAAAAGTGAGATCTGATAAAGATAATAAGATAAATATTTTTGGTATTTTTGTTGTATAGATTGGAATGTAAAGATTGCAAAATAAATGGCAACAGAAATTGGCAAGTTGACGGGAAACTAATATGATGTAAAATAGACCCGAGGGCCATAGGTTTCACTAGTGGCTTCTCTCAAGATAACATATATTACGGTGGGTGAAAAAATTATTGCCGAGCAATTGATAGAAAAGCGAATAGTTATGAGAATATCTAGGCATGATCATGAACATAGGCATCGCGTCCGTATCAAGTAGACCAAAACGATTATGCATCTACTACTATTACTCCACACATCGACTGCTATCCAGCATGCATCTAGAGTATTAAGTTCATAAGTACAGAGTAACGCATTAGGCAAGATGACATGATGTAGAGGGATAAACTCAAGAAATATGATACAAACCCCATCTTTTTATCCTCGATGGAAACTATACAATATGTGTCGGTTCCCTTTCTGACACTGGGATCGAGCACCACAAGATTAAACCCAAAGCTAAGCACTTCTCCCATTGCAAGAAAGATCAATCTAGTAGGCCAAACTAAACCGAAAAATCGAAGAGACTTAAAAAGATATCAAATCATGCATATAAGAATTCAGAGAAGAATCAAATATTGTTCATAGATAATCTTGATCATAAACCCACAATTCATCGGATCTCGGCAAACACACCGCAAAAAGATTACATCGAATAGATATCCAAGAACATCGAGGAGAACTTTGTATTGAGAACCAAAGAGAGAGAAGAAGCCATCTAGCTAATAACTATGGACCCGAAGGTCTGTGGTAAACTACACACACATCATCAGAGAGGCTATGGTGTTGATGTAGAAGCCCTACGTGATCGAATCCCCCTTCGGCAGATCGCCGGAAAAGGTCCACAGATAGGATCTCACGGGTACAGAAGGTTGTGGTAGTGGAAAAGTTGTTTCGTGGCTCCCCAGATGTTTTTAGGGTATAACAGTATATATAGGCGAAAGAAGTAGGTCGATGGAGATCCGTGGAGCCCACGAGGGTGGGGGCGCGCCTACCCCCTGGGCGCGCCTCCCTACCTCGTGGCCGCCTCGTTGCTTCCTTGACCCCCACTCCAAGTCTCCTGGATTGTGTTTGTTCCAAAAAAAGATCCTCGTGAAGGTTTCGTCCGTTTGGATTCCGTTTGATATTCCTTTTCTGCGAAACACTGAAATAGGCAAAAAACAGCAATTTGCATTGGTCCTTCGGTTAATAGGTTCGTCCCAAAAATAATATGAAAGTGCATATTAAAGCCCATTAAACATCCAAGACAGATAATATAATAGCATGGAACAATCTAAAATTATAGATACGTTGGAGACATATCAGTGGCCTTGCCACAAATACGATGTCGATTACATGTTCATGCAAGGCAATATGACAATGATGAAGCGTGTCATAATAAATGGAATGGTGGAAAGTTGCATGGCAATATATCTCGGAATGGCTATGGAAATGCCATAATAGGTAGGTATGGTGGCGGGTTTGAGGAAGATATAAGGAGGCTTATGTGTGATAGAGCGTATCATATCATGGTGTTTGGATGCACCAGCGAAGTTTGCACCAACTCTCGAGGTGAGAAAGGGTAATGCACGGTACCGAAGAGGCTAGTAATGATGGAAGGGTGAGAGTGTGTATAATCCATGGACTCAACATTAGTCATAAAGAACTCACATACTTATAGCAAAAATCTACAAGTCATCAAACCCCAAGCACTACGCGCATGCTCCTAGGGGGATAGATTGGTAGGAAAATACCATCGCTCGTCCCCGACCGCCACTCATAAGGAAAGAAATCAAAGAACAACTCATGCTTCGAATTTGTCACACAGCGGTTACCATACGTGCATGTTACGGGACTTTCCAACCTCAACACAAGTTACTCAACTAGCACGACTATAATATGACCATCTTTATATCTCAAAAAATTTATCAAGTATTAAACTATTCAATACACTTTATATGAAAGTTTTTATTATACCCATCTTGGATGCCTACCATATTAGGACTAATTTCATAGCCAAAGAAAATTACCATGCTGTTCTAAGAGACTCTCAAAATAATATAAGTGAAGCATGAGAGATCAATAATTTCTATAAAATAAAACCACCACCGTGCTATAAAAAGATATAAGTGAAGCACTAGAGCAAAATTATATAGCTCAAAAGATATAAGTGAAGCACATAGAGTATTCTAATAAATTCCGGTTCATGTGTGTCTCTCCAAAAGGTGTGTACAGCAAGGATGATTGTGGTAAACTAAAAAGCAAAGACTCAAACCATACAAGATGCTCCAAGAAAAACACATATCCTGTGGTGAACAAAAGTATAGCCTCAAGTAAAGTTATCGATAGACGAAGACGAAAGAGGGGATGCCTTCTGGGGCATCCCCAAGCTTAGGCTTTTGGTTGTCCTTAAATTTTACCATGGGGTGCCTTGGGCATCCCCAAGCTTAGGCTCTTGCCACTCCTTGTTCCAAAATCCATCAAATCTCCACCCAAAAACTTGAAAACTTCAGAACACAAAACTCAACAGAAAATCTCATGAGCTCCGATAGTATAAGAAAACAAACCACCACTTTAGTGTACTGTAATGAACTAATTCTTTATTTATATTGGTGTTAAACTTAATGTATTCCAACTCCTCTATGGTTCATACCCCCTGATACTAGCCATAGATTCATCAAAATAACCAAACAACACACAAAAAACAGAATCTGTCAAAAACAGAACAGTCTGTAGCAATCTAGAGGTTTCGAATACTTATGTAACTCCATAAATTCTGAAAATTTAGGATGGCCTAAATAATTTGTATCTTGATCTACCGTAGTTGGAATTGGTATTTTATCGCTCTCTGGTAAAAAATGAAAATTATTCTCGTGAGGGCATACTTTCTGTTTTTTTAAGCAAGATCAAACAACAATCATCCAAGAAGATCCTAAAGGCTTTACTTGGCACAAACACTAATTAAAACATAAAAAACACAATAATAACATATGATAGATGAATTATTTATTACTAAACAGGAACAAAAAATCAAGGAACAAAAATAAAATTGGGTTGCCTCCCGACAAGCGCTATTTTTTAATGCCCCTAGCTAGGCATAAAAGCAAGAATAGATCTAAGTATTGTCATCTTTGCTATGCAATCCATAAGTGGCTCACATAATAGATTCATAAGGTAATTTAATTTTCTTTCTAGGAAAGTGTTCCATGCCTTTCATTAACGTAAATTGGAATCTAATATTTCCTTCTTTCATGTCAATAATTCCACCAATCGTTCTAAGGAAAGGTCCACCAAGAATAATAGGACATGTAGGATTGCAATCTATATCAAAAACAATGAAATTTACGGGCACATAACTCCTATTTGCAACAATAAGAACATCATTGATTCTTCCCATAGGTTTCTTAATGGTGGAATCCGCAAGGTGCGCAAATTTAAAGAACAATCATCAAATTCACGAAAACCGAACACATCACACAAAGTTTTTGGAATCATGGAAACACTAGCACCCAAATCACATAAAGCATAGCATTCATAATATTTATCTTAATTTTAATAGTATGTTCCCACTCATCATAAATGTTTCTAGCTATAGAAACTTCTAGTTCAAGATTTTCTTTATAGGATTGCATTAAAGCATCAACATATGTTTAGTAAAAGTCTTATACTGATCATAAGCATGAGGAGAATTTAACACGGATTGCAACAACGAAATACAATCTATTAAAGAGCAATTATCATAATTAAATTCCTTGAAATCCAAAATAGTGGGTTCATTGCTATGTAAAGTTTTGACCTCTTCAATCCCACTTTTATAGATTTTTGCATCAAGATCTAAAAACTCCGAATCGTTAGGACGCCTTCTAACTAAAGTTGACTCATCTCCAGTCCCATCTTTATCAAGATTCATATTGGCAAGCAAAGATTTAATAGGAGACACACCAATCACTTTTAGATCTTCATCATTATTATCATGAAAACTTGAAGAACATGCTTTCACAAAGCAATCTTTTTAGCACGCATCCTAGCGGTTCTTTCGTTGCACTCATCAATGGAAATTCTCATGGGTTTGAGAGACTCATTGATGTCATGCATAGGTGGAATAGATCTAAGTTTTAAAGAATAAACATCAAGAGAAATTCTATCCACGTTCCTAGCCAACTCATGAATTTTAAGCCAATTTTCTTCAATCAAAGCATTGCAATTCTTTTGTGATTCATAAATTCTTTAACACTAGTCTCAAAATCAGAGGGCATCTTATTAAAATTTCCATAAGAGTTGTTGTAGGAATTACCATAATTATTAGAGGAATTACTAGGAAATTGTAAATAGAAGATAAGAAGGAAGCGTCAAAATTAATACAGTACTATTTTATCCTACAATGTCGGCCATTCCAAATCATGTGTATATTCTATTAATCTTACAGACTATAAAGAACAATATACCTGCAGAGGATGAATGTAGCGGGAAACTTGCCTCCTTCCTTGTCATGGTAGCTGATACGTCTTTAACGTATGTACAATTTTTGATTGTTCCATGCTATTATATATTCTGTTTTGGATGTTAATCGGCTTTATTTTACACTTTATATTATTTTTGGGACTAACCTATTAACTCAAGGCCCAGTGCAAATTGCTGTTTTTTGGCTATTTTAGTGTTTCGCAGAAAAGGAATATCAAACGGAATCCAAACGGAATGAAACCTTTTGGAGATTTATTTTTGGAACAAACGTGATCCAGGGGACTTGGAGTGGACGCCAAGAAACAATCGAGGAGCCCACAAGGCAGGGGGCGCGCCCTCCACCCTTGTGGGCCCCTCATTGCTCCACCGACCTACTTCTTCCTCCTATATATATTCATATACCCCGAAAACATCCAGGAGCACCATGAAACCTTATTTCCACCGCCTCAACCTTCTGTACCCAAGGCCTTTTCCGGAGCTCCGCCGGAGGGGGCATCAATCACGGAGGGCCTCTACATCAACTCCATGGCCTCTCCGGTGATGTGTGAGTAGTTAATTCAGACCTTCGGGCCCATAGCTAGTAGCTAGATGGCTTATTCTCTCTCTTTGGATCTCAATACAATGTTCTCCTCTATCTTCTTGGAGATCTATTCGATGTAACTCTTTTTGAGGTGTGTTTGTCGAGATCCGATGAATTGTGGGTTTATGATTAAGTCTATCTATGAACACTATTTGAATCCTCTCTGAATTCTTTTATGCATGATTGGTTATCTTTGCAAGTCTCTTCGAATTATCAGTTTGGTTTGTCCTACTAGATTGATCTTTCTTGCAATGGAAGAAGTGCTTAGCTTTGGGTTCAATCTTGCCGTGTCCAAGTGACAGAAAGGGAAATGACACATATTGTATTGTTTCCATCGAGGATAAAAAGATGGGGTTTATATCATATTGCTTGAGTTTATCCCTCTACATCATGTCGGCTTACCTAATGCATTACTCTGTTCTTATGAACTTAATACTGCAGATGCATGTTGGATAGCGGTCGATGTGTGGAGTAATAGTAGTAGATGCAGGCAGGAGTCGGTCTACTTGTCACGAACGTGATGCCTATATTCATGATCATGCCTAGATATTCTCATAACTATGCTCAATTCTATCAATTGCTCGACAGTAAGTCGTTCACCCACCGTAATACCTATGCTATCTTGAGAGAAGCCACTAGTGAAACCTATGGCCCCCGGGTCTATTCTCCATCATATAAGTTTCCAATCTAATTTACTTTGCAATTTTTACTTTCAATCTATATCACAAAAATATTTATCTTATCATTATCATATCTATCAGATCTCACTCTCGTAAGTGACCGTGAAGGGATTGACAACCCCTTTATCGCGTTGGTTGCGAGGTTCTTATCTGTTTTTGTAGGTACGAGGGACTTGCGTGTGGCCTCCTATTGGATTGATACCTTGGTTCTCAAAAACTGAGGGAAATACTTACGCTACTTTGCTGCATCACCCTTTCCTCTTCAAGGGAAAACCAACGCAGTGCTCAAGAGGTAGCAAGAAGGATTTCTGGTGCCGTTGCCGGGGAGTCTACGCACAAGTCAAGCCATACCAACTACCCATCACAAACTCTTATCCCTCACATTACATTATTTGCCATTTGCCTCTCGTTTTCCTCTCCCCCACTTCACCCTTGCCATTTTATTTGCCCTCTTTCTCCGTTCCCCTTCTCTTTTCTAGTTCGTC
Organism: Triticum dicoccoides; assembly: GCF_002162155.2. Classification (NCBI taxonomy): domain Eukaryota; kingdom Viridiplantae; phylum Streptophyta; class Magnoliopsida; order Poales; family Poaceae; genus Triticum; species Triticum dicoccoides. Next base: position 580,954,939 of record NC_041380.1, read on the forward strand.
TCTTTTTGCTTGTTTCTTGTTTGCTTGTCTGTTGGATCGCTTGCTTGTCAAGATGGCTCAAGTAATACTAAATTGTGTGACTTTTCCAATACCAACAACAATGATTTTATTAGCACTCTGATTGCTCCTCTTACCGATGCCGAATCTTGTGACATTAATGCTGCTTTGCTGAATCTTGTCATGAAAGATCAATTTGCTGGCCTTCCTAGTGAAGATGCCACTACCCATCTTAATAACTTTCTCGATTTATGTGATATGCAAAAGAAGAAAGATGTGGACAATGATATTGTTAAACTCAAGCTATTTCCGTTTTCTCTTAGAGATCGTGCTAAATCTTGGTTTTTGTCTTTGCATAAAAATAGTATTGATTCATGGAATAAGTGCAAAGATGCTTTTATATCTGAGTATTTTCCTCCCACTAAGATCATCTCTCTTAGGAATGATATTATGAACTTTAAACAACTAGATCATGAGCATGTTGCACAATCTTGGGAAAGGATGAAATTAATGATCCGTAATTGCCCTACTCATGGTTTGAATCTTTGGATGATTATACAAAAAAATTATGCCAGATTGAATTTTGCTTCTAGAAATCTTTTAGACTCAGCCGCGGGAGGTACTTTTATGGAAATCACTTTAGGAGAAGCTACTAAACTCCTAGATAATATTATGGTTAATTATTCTCAATGGCACACTGAAAGATCTACTAGTAAAAAGGTGCATGCAATAGAAGAAATTAATGTTTTCAGTGGAAAGATGGATGAACTTATGAAATTGTTTGCTAATAAGAGTGTTCCTTCTAATCCTAATGATGTGACTTTGTCTACTTTGATCAAGAATAATAATGAATCTATGGATGTGAATTTTGTTGGTAGGAATAATTTGGGTAATAACACGTATAGAAGTAATTTTAATCCTAGGCCGTTTCCTAGCAATTCCTCTAATAATTATGGTAATTCCTACAACAATTCTTATGGAAATTATAATAAGGTGCCCTCTGATTTTGAATCTAATATTAAATAATTTATTAGTTCGCAAAAGAGTTTCAGTGCTTTCATTGAAGAAAAATTGTCTAAGATTGATGAGTTGGCTAGGAACGTGGATAGGATTTCTCTTGATGTTGATTCTTTGAAACTTAGATCTATCCCACCTAAGCATGATATAAATGAGTCTCTCAAAGCTATGAGAATTTCCATTGATGAGTGCAAAGAAAGAACCGCTAGGATGCATGCTAAGAAAGATTGCTTTGTGAAAGCGTGTTCTTCTAGTTTCCATGATAATAATGATGAATATATAAAAGTTATTGATGTGTCTCCTATTAAATCTTTGTTTTGCAATATGAATCTTGATAATGATGGGACTGGAGATGAGTCAACTTTAGTTAGAAGGCGTCCCTATGATTCGGAGTTTTAGATCTTGATGCAAAAATTGATAAAAGTGGGATTGGAGAGGTCAAAACTTTGGATAGCAATAAACCCACTATTTTGGATTTCAAGGAACTTAATTATGACAATTGCTATTTGATAGATTGTATTTCCTTGTTGCAATCCGTGCTAAATTCTCCACATGCTTATAGTCAAAATAAGGCTTTTACCAAACACATCGTCGATGCTTTGATGCAATCTTATGAAGAAAAACTTGAATTGGAAGTTTCTATACCTAGAAAACTTTATGATGAGTGGGAACCTACTATTAAAATTAAAATTAAAGATCATGAATGCTTTGCTTTGTGTGATTTGGGTGCTAGTGTTTCCACAATTCCAAAAACTTTGTGTGATTTGCTAGGTTTCCGTGAATTTGATGATTGCTCTTTAAACTTGCATCTTGCAGATTCCACCATTAAGAAACCTATGGGAAGAATCAATGATGTTCTTATTGTTGCAAATAGGAATTATTTGCCCATAAATTTCATTGTTCTTGATATAGATTACAATCCTACATGTCATATTATTCTTGGTAGACCTTTCCTTAGAACGATTGGTGCAATTATTGACATGAAAGAAGGGAATGTTAGATTCCAATTTCCGTTAAGTAAAGGCATGGAACACTTTCCTAGAAAGAAAATTAAATTATCTTATGAATCTATTATGTGAGCCACTTATGGATTGGCTGGCAAAGAGGGCAATACCTAGATCTATCCTTGCTTTTATGCCTGGCTAGGGGCGTTAAACGATAGCGCTTGTTGGGAGGCAACCCAATTTTATTTTTGTTCCTTGCTTGTTGATTCTGTTTAGTACTAAATAATTCATCTAGCCTCTGTTTAGATGTGGTTTTATACTTTTAATTAGTCTTTGTGCCAAGTAGAACCTTTGGGAAGACTTGGGGAAAGTCTTTGTGATCTTGCTGTAAAAAAAACAGAAACTTTAGCGCTCACGAGAATTGCTGCCATTTATTATTGAAGAGTGCTATTTAGTTAATTCTTTTTGAAGATAATTAATAGATAAATTCCTCACGTTCATAAATTTATATTAGAATTTTTGGGGTTCCATAAGTAGTCTAAACCTACAGATTACTACAGACTGTTCTGTTTTTCGTGTGTTGTTTGCTTATTTTGATGAATCTGTGGTTAGTAATAGAGTTTATGAACCATAGAGAAGTTGGAATACAGTAGGTTTAACACCAATATAAATAAAGAATAAGTTAATTACAGTACCTCGAAGCGGTAGTTTGTTTTCTTTTACTAACGGAGCTCATGAGATTTTCTATTTGAGTTTTGTGTTGTGAAGTTTTCAAGTTTTGGGTAAGGATTTGATGGATTATGGAACAAGGAGTGGCAAGAGTCTAAGATTAGGGATTCCCAAGGAACCCCAATTTATTATCCAAGGACAACCAAAAGCCTAAGCTTGGGGATTCTCGGAAGGCATCCCCTCTTTTGTCTTCGTCCATCGGTAACTTTACTTGGAGCTATATTTTTATTCACCACCTGATATGTGTTTTTCTTGGAGTGTCTTATATGATTTGAGTCTTTGCTTTTTAGTTTACCACAATCATCCTTGATGTACACACCTTTTGGGAGAGACACACATAAATTGGAATTTGTTAGAATACTCTATATGCTACACTTATATTTTTTGAGCTAGATAATTTTGCTCTAGTGCTTCACTTATATCTTCTTAGAGCACGGTGGTGGTTCTATTTTATAGAAATAATTGATCTCTCATGCTTCAATTATATTATTTTGAGAGTCCTTTAGAACATCATGGTAATTTGCTTTGGGTATCAATTTAGTCCTAATATAATAGGCATCCAAGATCGGTATAATAAAAACTATCATACAAAAAGTGCATTGGATATTATGCACTAGTAGAAAAAGGGTCAAACGTGAAGCACATTAGTGCCGGTTTGTAAAAAACCCGGCACTAATGTGATCAATAGTGCCGGTTCGAATGGCTATGCATTAGTGCCGGTTCATAATGAACCTTTAGTACTGGTTCGTGCCATGAACTGGTACTAAAGGGGTGGTGGCAGGCTGGCGTCAGGCCAGGGCCCCACGAGCCCCTTTAGTGATGGTTTGTGACACAAACCGGTACTAAAGGTCTAACCTATAGTACCGGTTTGTGTCACCAACCGGCACTACAGAGTCTTAACCTCTAGTCCCGGTTGAAGACACA
>NC_041380.1:580959006-581030490 GCF_002162155.2 Triticum dicoccoides
TTTCAGTTTTGAAAAATTCAAAAGAAAATGATAAAAACTTCAAAAAATAAAATCGTTCGAGAGGTAGTTATATTACTACATCTACACGTTAGGAAAACTTGAAAACTTAAATTTGGACATGTTTTGCAAAAACTATAGGGAAAATGTAAAACGGCTATAACTTTTGCATACGATGTCGGAAAAAAACGTATAATATATCAAAAAAATTCAGCACAAAAATCCGCATCCGATGGAGACCGCCTACGGCTTGTTTGTAATTTTTTAGAATCCTCAAATTCCAAAAGGAAAAAAAGATATGGTCAAATTTAAGTTTTTTTAAATTTTTCTTGTTAAATCTGGTCAAACTACTTATTCAAGAAGTATTAATGTTACTACATAATTATTCAAGAATATTAGTGTTACTAAATAATTATTTCAATTTTTTGAATTTTGGTCAAATCTGGTCAAACTATGGTCAAACTGTGGTCAAACTATGGTCAAACTGTGGTCAAACTATGGTCAAACTTATTCAAGAAATATTAGTGTTACTAAATAATTACTGTTCTTTAGAATAATAGTTTCAAACTCAAACAGTGAAATGTGTGACTTCATGCTCAAGCTAAACTCCCGAGGGTTAATAGGATTCACATCTTACTATTGTCAGGAAAACAACAAGTGCAGACTTGGAAACGAAGGAGAATAGAAGCCGAAAGTTAAGCGTGCTCGGGCTGGAGTAGTGAGAGGGATGGGTGACTGGTCGGGAAGTTAGATGATTTGGAATGAGTGATCCACACTTGAGCAGTTAAGAGAGGTGATTAGAGACTAAATCACCAAATAATTCAGAAAAAATAAAAATTGAAAAAAAATAATCAAAAAAAATTCCAAAATTTTCAAAAAAAAACCTGGTGCGAGCTCACTAAAGTCCCCCATACCAGGGTGCGAGCTCACGCCACGTGGTGGCACTTTAGCACCGGTTCGTGCCGAACTGGTACTAAGGGGGGGGGGGGCTTTAGTGCCTACCAATTAGTGCCGGTTATGGAACCGGCACTAAAGGCCCTTACGAATCGGTTTTAAAGCTCCGTTTTCTACTAGTGATGAGAAGTTTGATACTTGATAATTGTTTTGAGAGATGAAGATGGTGATATTAGAGTCATGCTAGTTGAGTAGTTGTGGATTTGAGAAATACTTGTGTTAAAGTTTGTGATTCCCGTAGCATGCACGTATGGTGAACCGTTATGTGATGAAGTCGGAGCATGATTTATTTATTGATTGTCTTCCTTATGAGTGGCGGTCGGGGACAAGCGATGGTCTTGTCCTACCAATATATCCCCCCCTAGGAGCATGCGTGTAGTACTTTGTTTCGATAACTAATAGATTTTTGCAATAAGTATGTGAGTTCTTTATGACTAATGTTGAGTCCATGGATTATACGCACTCTCACCCTTGCACCATTGCTAGCCTGTCTAATACCGCACAACTTTTGCCGATATCACACCCACCATATACCTTCCTGAAAACAGCCACCATACCTACCTATTATGGCATTTCCATAGCCATTCCGAGATATATTGCCATGCAACTTTCCACCGTTCCATTATTATGACACGCTTCATCATTGTCATATTGCTTTACAGGATCATGTAGTTGACATCATATTTGTGGCAAAGCCACCGTTCATAATTCTTTCATACATGTCACTCTTGATTCATTGCGTATCTCGGAACTTCGCCGGAGGCATTCACATAGAGTCATGTTTTGTTCTAAGTATTGAGTTGTAATTCTTGAGTTGTAAGTAAATAAAGTGTGATGATCATCATTATTAGAGCATTGTCCCAAGTGAGGAAAGGATGATGGAGACTATGATTCCCCCACAAGTCAGGATGAGTCTCCGGATGATAAAAAAAGAAAAAGAAAAGGAGGCCAAAAAAGAGAAAAATGTCCAAATAAAAAAATGAGAGAAAAAGAGAGAAGGGACAATTTTACCATCCTTTTACCACACTTGTGCTTCAAAGTAACACCAAGATCTTCATGATAGAGAGTCTCCTATGTTGTCACTGTCGGTGTCAAAACCGGCGGATCTCGGGTAGGGGGTCCCGAACTATGCGTCTAAGGCGGATGGTAACAGGAGGCAGGGGACACGATGTTTACCCAGGTTTGGGCCCTCTTGATGGAGATAATACCCTACGTCCTGCTTGATTGTTCTTGATGATATGAGTATTACAAGAGTTGATCTACCATGAGATCGTAGAGGCTAAACCCTTGAAGCTAGCCTATGGTATGATTGTACGTTGTCCTACGGACTAAAACCCTCCGGTTTCTATAGACACCGGAGGGGGGCTAGGGTTACACAAGGTCGGTTACAAGGGAGGAGATATACATATCCGTATCTCCTAGCTTGCCTTCCACGCCAAGTAGAGTCCCATCCGGACATGAGACGAAGTCTTCAATCTTGTATCTTCATAGTCCAACAGTTCGGCCAAAGGATATAGTCCGGCTGTCCGGCGACCCCCTAATCCAGGACTCCCTCAGTCACCTTCATATACTAGTGGAGATTTCACATTATAGAACTTGGCTTATATATTCCAATGACTGGCTTCCTCAAAATGCCCTAGGTCTTCATGATAAAGCAAGTTGGATGCACACCCACTTAGTTTCTTTTGTTGAGCTTTCATACACTTATAGCTCTAGTGCATCCATTGCATGGCAATCCCTACTCACTCACATTGATATCTATTAATGGGCATCTCCATAGCCCGTTGATACGCCTAGTTGATTTGAGACTATCTTCTCCTTTTTTGTCTTCTCCACAACCACCATTCTATTCCACCTATAGTGCTATATCCATGGCTCACGCTCATATATTGCGTGAAGATTGAAAAAGTTTGAGAACTTCAAAAGTATGAAACAATTACTTGGCTTGTCATCGGGGTTGTGCATGATTTAAATATTTTGTGTGGTGAAGATAGAGCATAGCCAGACTATATGATTTTGTAGGGATAACTTTCTTTGGCCATGTCATTTTGAGAAGACATGATTGCTTAGTTAGTATGCTTGAAGTATTACTATCTTTATGTCAATATTAAACTTTTATCCTGAATCTTTCGGATTTGGATATTCATGCCACAATAAAGAGATTTACATGGAGAATATGGTAGGAAGCATTCCACATCAAAAATTCTGTTTTTATCATTTACCTACTCGAGGACGAGCAGGAATTAAGCTTGGGGATGCTAATACGTCTCCAACGTATCTATAATTTTTGATTCTTCCATGGTATTATATATATTCTATTTTGGATGTTAATAGGCTTTATTTTACACTTTTATTTTATTTTTGGGACTAACCTATTAACTCTAGGCCCAGTGCAAATTGTTGTTTTTTTCCTATTTCAGTGTTTCGCAGAAAAGGAATATCAAACATAATCGAAACGGAATGAAACCTTCGGGAGAGTTATTTTTGGAACAAAACGTGGTCTAGGGGACTTGGAGTGGACGTCAAGAAACAATCAAGGAGGCCACGAGGCAGGGGAGCGCGCCTACCCCCCTGGGCACACCCTCCACCCTCGTGGGCCCCTCGTTGCTCCACCGACCTACTTCTTCCTCCTATATATATATTCATATACCCCGAAAACTTCCAGGAGCACCACGAAACCCTATTTCCACCGCCGCAACCTTCTGTACCCAAGAGATACCATCTTGGGGCCTTTTCCGGAGCTCCGCCGGAGGGGGCATCGATCACGGAGGGCCTCTACATCAACTCCATGGCCTCTCGGGTGATGTGTGAGTAGTTAATTCAGACCTTCGGGTCAATAGCTAGTAGCTAGATGGCTTATTCTCACTCTTTGGATCTCAATACAATGTTCTCCTCTATCTTCTTGGAGATCTATTCGATGTAACTCTTTTTGAGGTGTGTTTGTCGAGATCCGATGAATTGTGGGTTTATGATTAAGTCTATCTATGAACACTATTTGAATCCTCTCTGAATTCTTTTATGCATGATTGGTTATCTTTGCAAGTCTCTTCGAATTATCAGTTTGGTTTGGCCTACTAGATTGATCTTTCTTGCAATGGAAGAAGTGCTTAGCTTTGGGTTCAATCTTGCGGTGCTCGATCCAACTGACAGAAAGGGAAATGACACATATTGTATTGTTGCCATCGAGGATAAAAAGATGGGGTTTATACCATATTGCTTGTGTTTATCCCTCTACATCATGTCGGCTTACCTGATGTGTTACTCTGTTCTTATGAACTTAATACTCTAGATGCATGCTGGATAGTGGTTGATGTGTGGAGTAATAGTAGTAGATGCAGGCAGGAGTCGGTCTACTTGTCATGGATGTGTTGCCTATATTCATGATCATGCCTAGATATTATCATAACTATGCTCAATTCTATTAATTGCTCAACAGTAATTCATTCACCCACCGTAATACTTATGCTATCTTGAGAGAAGCCACTAGTGAAACCTATGGCCCCTGGGTCTATTCTCCATCATATAAGTTTCCAATCTATTTTACTTTGCAATTTTCACTTTCAATCTATATCATAAAAATACCAAAAATATTTATCTTATCATTATCATATCTATCATATCTCACTCTCGTAAGTGACCATGAAGGGATTGACAACCCCTTTATCGCGTTGGTTGCGAGGTTCTTATTTCTTTGTGTAGGTACGAGGGACTTGCGTGTGGCCTCCTACTGGATTGATACCTTGGTTCTCAAAAACTGAGGGAAATACTTATGCTACTTTGCTGCACCACCCTTTCCTCTTCAAGGGAAAATCAACATAGTGCTCAAGAGGTAGCAGTAGTTGACATCCTAGCCTCGGAGCCTGGTACAGGAGGAATAGAGCAACTCAATTATGTAGACTACTTCAGAAATCAAAAATGTAATAAAGTTGCCCATAGAAGGTAATGTAGCAACCATTGCGGCTACTGCTGAACTCTCAGCTAGGGATTCAGACTAATAAAGTTGCCCAGAACTCCTCTAGTTTCCAATTTATGTTTCTCTTGAATTTCTCAAAATAAAAACAATATGTCAACTTCAAGTTAGTTAAATACAATATCAGGTGTGTTATTAGTACATATCTAACTAAAACAAGGACCATTGCGGCTACTGCTGAACTCTCTGCTAGGATTCAGACACCAATAATGAAAAAAAAGTGTATGGTGCTACCTTTTTTTGGGTCTTCCTCTCCTCAGGTCCGTTGTAGTTCGCCAAGACTTGACTCGGCAGTGGGAGGAGCTGGACTGTGAGGGAGACAGAAGGGTGAGGCAGTTGGCCGGCGTGGGAATCAGATCTGGATGGCGAGGGAGGACCTAGTCCACGGGGAGAGAGGCGGCGCTTGGGTGGCTGGACGGCGAGGGAGGCGCCTGTCGATCGGGATGGAGGCGGCACTGGAGCCGCTGGATGGCAAGGGGGCGGCCCTGGCCAGCGAGGGAGGCGCCCCTTGACGAGAGGGAGGTGTCGTAGGAGTGGCTGGACGGCAAGGGAGCGGCCCTCCATGGGGATGGAGACGGCGCTGGAGGCGTGGGGCGGCAGTGGCAGGAGTGGGGTCATGCACCAGATGGGGTGCGGCGACGGTGGCGGCACCGGACGCGGAGGCGGCGGGATGCAACTAGGGAGATGCAGACGACTATTTAGGGATTTTCACTCTTCGTCCCCCTCCCAAGCCAAAACAAAGGCAGTATTTTACGCACCCACGTTCCTAAAGGCTGGGTGCGACCTGTTCCTGAAGGAGGCCTGTCGACCTTCACGAATGTGCTGAACCATCATGAAAAAATCAGAATGGGGTAGTGTCTCACTACTACAGCCTAAGCATGCTTAACTTCCAAGTTCTATTCCCCCTACTTTACAAGTCTGCACTTGTTGTTTTCCTAACCGAGATCTACTCCAGCCTAAGTTGTCAATCCTATTAACACTTAGGTCTAGATTTCACATCATTTAATTTTTTGAGTTCCAAACAATTATTAAAATAAAATAATAAATATTTAGTAACTATTGTTATTTGATTTTAGGAGTTGAACTTGAGCATGAAGTCACACGTTTCACTCTTTGAGTTTGAAACTATTATTCTAAAAAGCAATAAATATTTAGTAACACTAATATTTATTCAATAAGTAGTTTGACCACAGTTTGAAAAAAAATCAAAAAAATTATATTTGAGGATAACTTTTTTTTCCTTTCAGAGTTTGAGGATTCTAAAAATTTACAAAACTGCCTACGGTAGACGAAATCGGTTCCAGAGGGCCTTTAGTCCCGATTCTAGAACCGGGACAAAACAGATGGGACTAATGCCCAAAAAACCTTTAGTCCCGGTTGGCTTATGAACCGGGACAAAAGGAGGTCCACGTGGCCGCTGTGGGGCGCCCAGGCAAGAGGACCTTTAATCCCGGTTTGTAACACCAACCGGGACTAAAAGGCAGCCACGCGTCAGCAGCTCGTAGGCGTTGGGTGTTTTCTTTGAAAGGGGGGTTTAGGGGTTTTGGAGGGTTAATTTTGGGGTTTCATATTGTGTTAGCTAGATAATAGAGAGAAGTGACCTCTCTTTCTCCGTTCTTGCTTGACGCTAGCTACTATACCTATAAAGAGAACTCGACGCTAGCTAGTAAGCAAATGAAGGAACCATTAATTACACAACATCATGATCATGAACATATATAGAGAGAAGAGTGACCTCTCTTTCTCCGTGCTTGTTCGAATAACAAGTTTTCGTATCTATCCAACGCTACTACATATATGCAATATAACATCCCTAGCATCATCAAGCGACAATGAACTTCCGTATGGTATTCTCACTTCTCATTTATGACATCGTCAAGAAAGAATCCCGCCAATTCCTCGTGCATTCCTCGTAAGCGATCATATGGTTGGAGTTCATACCACATCTGCCAGATCTAATTTAAAGAAGCGGGTCAATATATATATATGAATGAAACTCAACACAATTGATCGTAATAAAATAAAACTGTGAATATTATTGTTTACGTACTTGAATTTGTTTTTCAGACAAGCCCCGCTCAGAGGTCGAGTGGCCAATGAACTCGCAAACATAGTATCCACATAAATTGTTCCCGCCTTCCTGCCACAAGCACTTTACGAGAATAGAGTTCAATCAAACTGATAATCAAGCATGATAAATGGTATTAATGAAACTAGAATCAATGAGAGATGCGCGGAACTAGCTAGTACTACTTACTCTGGGTTGTATAAATCGCAGCTCCTTCTACAGACCCGGAACCATTCCGGTGAACTGTTTCCAAGCCCTGCCAGGCAAAGAAAATGATTACTTGGTATCAGGAATTGAACGAAAGTTAAAGATATGGTGCGATAATGATTGAACTTACCTCTGGAGCATTGCCGTCATGTCCGCATATTCCTGGGGATCTTTACGTCTCGAGTCTAAGACAGTTACTACTTCCCCCTCAATCTTAATGGATAGCAGAATAAGGTGGAACCTGCGCATGCAAACTCATCAATTACATTACTTAACCTCGAGTAAGCGAAACCAAATATGCACAAGATAGTAACACTCACTTGAAGTTGTAAGGAACGAGTATTTTCCCTTTGTTTTGGTGTCGAAGGAACGATTCTAGCATGTTTTACCTAGTATATTTGACTCTACTTTGTACCGTAAATTCATTTACGGTATTTGGGCTAATGAACGCAATGTCATAGATTTGTCCTCTTTTGCATTCGACAATCTTCAATATCCATAATATAGGGAGGATAATTATATATACATGCAATGAACGAGCTGAGCTAGAGACTTAATTACAGACAGTAGCAAGTCATGAGTTGTTTGTTGAGGGCCTCTTGATTGAATAACTAAAATAACTCCACAAATTCAACAGGCATCAGGTCGACTCCAATGAAGTCGTGCTCATCTTTAATTCTCACCATCAAACTATCCTTCCCAGACTTCCTACAGGTATCTATGTACCATTCATGCAATCTTCGCATCATGGTTGTTAGAGGAGGATGATCAGGTTTGATGAGAGACTTCCCGTGCTCGTATCTAAAGATCTCTACTACCTCTAACGTTTCAAACTCTACATCATCGCTCAGGTAATCACCAAGATTGGTACCGGGCAGTAGCCCCGGATGATTACCGACAATATCGCTAGACACCTCGAGCGGGGGGGCACGATTGCTTCGCCTGCTCACCGAGCTGGGGAATTGTTTTCTCACTTCTTTTTTTGCTAATCTTTCATCACTGGAAGTACTTCCCACCTGCCGCGCTTCATCATATGTCTTTGCAATACATCAGTCATAGTTGAATTGTGGCGGAGGCGGTGGTGGTCTCTTAAGGGCATCCAGAGTGCGCTTCACTTTCACCGAACCTGACGTTTTCTTCGGAGGTGGAGGTTTCTGTTCGACATGGGCCTTCACTTCGGCAGCAATGATGTACGTATTTTCCTCTTCAGTCCTCGCATATAGTAACTTTGGAAGAGGCTTCATGCTTGGACCAAATTTGTATTTCCTGAAGGAAATATGCCCTAGAGGCAATAATAAAGTTTTTATTTTATATTTCCTTACTCATGATAAAGGTTTATTATTCATGCTAGAATTTTTTTGATCAGAAACCTTAATACATGTGTGAATACATAAACAAATACCGTATCCCTAGGGAGCCTCTACTAGACTAGCTTGTTGATCAAAGATGGTTAAGGTTTCTTGACCATGGACATGAGTTGTCATTTGATAACGGGATCACATCATTAGGAGAATGATGTGATGGACAAGACCAATCCATTAGCTTAAAATAATGATCATTCAGTTTTATTGCTATTCCTTTCTTCATGTCAAATACATATTCCTTCAACTATGAGATTATGCAACTCTCGAATACCGGAGGAATGCCTTGTGTGCTATCAAACGTCACGACGTAACTGGGTGATTATAAATATGCTCTACAGGTATCTCAGAAGGTGTTTGTTGACTTGGCATATATTGAGAATAGGTTTTGTCACACTCCGAGTATCGAAGAGGTATCTCTGGGCCCTCTCGGTAATACACATCATAAGAAGCCTTGCAAGCAAAGTGACTAATGAGTTAGTTACGCGATGGTGTATTACCGAACGAGTAAAGAGACTTGCCGGTAACGAGGTTGAACAATTTATGAACATACCGACGATCGAATCTCGGGCAAGTAACATATCGATGGACAAAGGGAATTAAGTATGTTGTCATAGCGGTTCGACCGATAAAGATCTTCATAGAATATGTAGGAACCAATATGATCATCCAGGTTCCGCTATTGGTTATCGGCTAGAGAGGTGTCTCAGTCATGTCTACATAGTTCTCGAACCCGTATGGTCCACACGCTTAACGTTCCATGACGATATTGTATTATATGAGTTATGTGATTTCATGACGGAATGTTGTTCAGAGTCCCGGATGAGATCACGAACATGGTGAGGAGTCTCAAAATGGTTGAGAGGTAAAGCTTGATATATAGGACAATAGTATTCGGACACCGGATGTGTTCCGGAACGTATCGGGTACTTATCGGATTACTGGGGAAGTTACTGGAACCCCTGGGGGAGGTATATGGGCCATATGGGCCATAATAGGGGAGCACACCAGCCCACAACGGTGGCGCCCCCTTGGCATGTGGCCGAATTGGAGAAGGAATAAGGGGGGTTCGACCCCCTTCCTTTCTCTCTTCTCCCTTCCCTTTTCATATCCGATAAAATAAGGAACGGGGCCGCCACTAGGGAAACCCCAAGTAGGATTCAGATCCTACTTGGGGTGCCCCATTGCTGCCTCTCCTCCCCTCCCACCTATATATATGAGGGGAGGGGGTTCCTAGAACACACAACATCAATTGTTAGCCGTGTGCAGTGCCACCCTCCATAGTTTACACCCCCGGTCATATTATCGCGGTGCTTAGGCGAAGCCCTGCGCAGATCACTTCACCATCACCGTCACCACACCGCTGTGCTGACGGAACTCATCTACTACCTCGACACCTTGCTGGATCAAGAAGGCGAGGGATGTCACTAAGCTGAACGTGTGCAGAACTCGAAGGTGTCGTACATTTGATACTTGATCGGTCGGAGCGAGAAGAAGTTCGACTACATCTACCGCGTTGTCAAACGCTTCCGCTTTCAGTCTATGAGGGTATGTAAACACACTATCCCCTCATTGCTATGCATCTCTAGGGATAGATCACTGCGTGTGCGTAGATTTTTTTTGTTTTCCATGCAATGTTTCCCAATAGTTGATCAGAGCCAGGTTTATGCGTAGATGATATGCATGAGTAGAAAACAAAGAGTTGTGGGCGGTGATAGTCATACTGCTTACAACCAATGTCTTATTTTGATTCAGCAGTATTGTGGGATGAAGCGGCCTGGACCAACCTTACATGTCCACGCACATGAGACCGGATCCACCGACAGACATGCAACTAGTTTTGCATAAAGGTGGCTGGCGGGTGTCTGTTTCTCCTACTTTAGTGGAATCGAATTTGACTGTGGCCAGTCCTTAAAGAAGGTTAAAACATCAAACTTGACAAAACATTGTTGAGGTTTTGATGCGTAGGTAAGAACAGTTCTTGCTAGAAGCCTGTAGCAGCCACGCAAAACTTGCAAAAACAAAGTAGAGGACGTCTAACTTGTTTTTGCAGGGCATGTTGTGGCGTGATATGGTTAAGACATGATGTGATAAACGTTATTGTATGAGACAATCATGTTTTGTAAGATATCTCACAACCGGCAGGAGCCTTATGGTTGTCTCTTTAATGTATGAAGTGCAAACGCCATGTAATTGCTTTGCTTTATCACTATGCGTTAGCGATAGTTGTAGAAGCAATAGTTGGTGAGATGACAACGACGCTACGATGGAGATCAAGGTGTCAAGCCGGTGATGATGGAGATCATGACGATGCTTTGGAGTTGGAGGTTAAAAGCACAAGATGATGATGGCCATATCATGTCACATTTTTGATTGCATGTGATGTTTATCTTTTATGCATCTTATTTTTCTTAGTACGGCAGTAGCATTATAAGATGATCCCTTAACTAAAGTTTCAAGGTATAAGTGTTCTCCTTGAGTATGCACCGTTGCGACCGTTCATCGTGTTGAGACACCACGTGATGATTGGGTGTGATAGACTCTACGTTCACATACAACGGGTGGAAGACAATTTTGCACATGCAGAATACTCGTGTTAAACTTGACGAGCCTGGCATGTACAGAAATGGCCTCGGAACACTGGAGGCCGAAAGGACGAACGTGAATCATATAGTAGATATGATCAACATAGCTAGAGATGTTCACCATTGATGACTGTCGGTGTCAAAACCGGCGGATCTCGGGTAGGGGGTCCCGAACTGTGCGTCTAGGCCGGATGGTAACAGGAGGCAAGGGACACAAAGTTTTACCCAGGTTCGGGCCCTCTTGATGGAGGTAAAACCCTACGTCCTGCTTGATTAATATTGATGATATGGGTAGTACAAGAGTAGATCTACCACGAGATCGGAGAGTCTAAACCCTAGAAGCTAGCCTATGGTATGATTGTTGTTCTGTATGTTGTCCTACGGACTAAAACCCTCCGGCTTATATAGACACCGGAGATGGTTAGGGTTACACAAAGTCGGTTACAATGGTAGGAGATCTACATATCCGTATCGCCAAGCTTGCCTTCCATGCCAAGGAAAGTCCCTTCCGGACACGGGACGAAGTCTTCAATCTTGTATCTTCATAGTCCAGGAGTCCCGCTAAAGGTATAGTCCGGCCATCCGGACACCCCCTAATCCAGGACTCCCTCAGTAGCCCCTGAACCAGGCTTCAATGACGATGAGTCCGGCGCGCAAATTGTCTTCGGCATTGCAAGGCGGGTTCCTCCTCGAAGTACTTCATAGAAGATTTTGAACACAAAGATAGTGTCCGGCTCTGCAAAATAAGTTTCCACATATTGCCATAGAGAGAATAATATTTACACAAATCTAATCTGCTGACGTATTCCGTAGTGTGACGCACCACGGCCAAGCCTTTATTCGAATCGTTTTATTATCCCACCTCAGCGCATCATGCGAGGCGGTTTCCTTGGCACGTCTTGTTAAAGCAGAGATCGTGTCCCCTTATTCCGGGATTCTCATCAATACGAGCATGGATAACCCAACCGTGCCATTGATTATGACGCTTGGAGATAAGCGAGTTTTACCAGGCTGGTGGGGACACGTAGTTGCGTCCACCCATATAAGGGGATAAGGATCCACCTTTTCACCTATGCCTTCTTCCTCCTTTGCCTATCCATTTTCGTGCACTCGAGCTCCAGCGCCCAAGTCCGCACTCCCCACCTCAACCTTCTCCAGCCATATCCGAAGCGGGAGGCAAGTGGATGGTCTCCTCCGTCACGGAGGGACACATCAAAAAACTGAGGAAGGCCGGATACTTGTCTAACAACATCGCGTACCGGCTTCCCGAAGAGGGGCAGCTCCTCCCCACCCCAAGGCCCCATGAGAGGGTAGTGTTCCTTCCCCACTTCCTCTGCGGACTGGGCTTTCCTATCCACCCATTCGTCCGGGGACTCATGTTCTACTATGGCCTGGATTTCTATGATCTGGCCCCGAACTTCATCCTCAACATCTTGGCGTTTATCATCGTGTGCGAGGCTTTCCTCTACATCCGCCCCCATTTCGGCCTATGGCTCAAGACTTTCAATGTCAAGCCGAAGGTGGTGCGCGGCAACCAGGCGGAGTGCGGAGGCGCCATGGTGGGCAAGATGCCCAACGTCTTATGGCTCGAGGGCTCCTTTGTGGAGACCCTGAAGGGGTGGCAATCGGGGTGGCTTTACATCACCGAGCCGCGCGACCCTGAGTGGGTTGCAGCCCCAGAGTTCCGGTCCGGACCCCAAAGTGGCTCACATCCTGGAAAGAGACGGGCCTGTCGTGGGGCAGCAAAGGAGAGGTGATTGGACTGCAAACATGCATCAAAACCCTGATGGACAAGCAGCTCAAGCTTGTCAATGTAGTCCAGGTTATGCTCATCCGCCGGATCCTCCCGTGTCAACAACGGGCCTTCAATCTGTGGGAGTTCAACCCGGCGTAGCACCGAACTCTGAGCAGGCTCTTCGACACGATGTACGAAGATGCCTGGAAGGTGCTCTTCAAGGGCGACGAGGCTCCCGCATCCGCTACCGAGGATCGCGGATTCAGCGCGCAGTGTCACGCTAGCGCGATAAGTTGTTTGTACCTTTTACAGGGTATTAGTTTTTCATAGTTTAACTCTATGAGGGATCTAAGCTCCCTTAACTTTGACAGGTTTGGCAGGCAAAGTCCGGACAGATCGACTGTCCGGCTCCTTTGCTCGAAGACCCAGCCGATGCCCACTTGGCGAAGCTGTTGGTTCCGGCACCCCATGTGGTGCCGGAGAAGAAGGCCACGAAGAAGGCCACGGGGACTCGAAAAAGTGCCCAGCGCCAGGAGGTGTCGGGTTCATCATCCGACGGCTCCAAGGCGCATTCCTCCCATGAAGACGAGGAGGAGGAAGAAGAGACCTCTCCCCCTCCAGCGGGGGGAGAGAAGAAAAGGAAGGTCGCCCTCACTGGGGAGGCCGAAGGGTCCAAGAAGGGGAAAACCCTTCCTCCGGACTACTCCAATAACGCCGACGACGGCGGAGAGGAGTGGCCGCTCAGGGCCAAGCCCCTGGTGAAATCGTAAGTGTCCGGATACCAGAGTAATTCATAGTATTCCTTTATTGCACAGCTTTCCCTTATGTCGAATATGATTATGCAGCCCAACCAAAGACCGGCTCGACGCATCGTCGAGCGGTTCACTAGACTCGTCGGATGTGAATTCGCTTCCGACGGCCACCTCCCCCCGCCCTACGGACGACGCCGAAGTATTGTCCCAACAGGTTCCAAGCCAGGAGGAGGTGGTCCTGGAGGCGCCGCAAGGCGACCTCCCGGACTCCAGGAGTAAAGGGGATAAAACCCCCAGGGCTCCAAGTCCGGCCCTAGGCCGAACACCGCTCCGGAACCTTCAAAGGTTCCAGAGTCCGGCGGGCGACCTCCTTCCAAGAGGAGCAAGCCCACCGTGCCGGTGACCCCCGTCCAACCGGAGGCGCCGGACAATCTGTTGGAGGTGCTCAAAGGCGCCTCCATCGACGAGGAGCACCGCACCATTATGAGTGCAGTGGTCCAGAAGGTTCAGTCTGCCAAGAGCGGACTGACTGAAGCTTGTGCTAGCCTTTTAACAGGCTTTGAGGTAAGTAAAGAATGTGTAAATAATATTACCGCATAGACAGTAGCCCCTGGTGCTCTGTTTGGCGTTCGGGAAGAAAAGCCGAATAGAGGGTCAAATAAAATTCGCAGGAGTCTAACAAAAAGGAGTCAATATGCGTATGCAGGCTTCTCTGCTGGCGTTCACCGCACTGACTGCAGAAGTGGACATGCTAAAGCAGAACCTCAAGCAGTCCGAGCAAGAGCTCGGGCGTGCCAAGAAGCAGCTTGAGGACAAGGAAGGTAAGAAATACCTTGTTTAAATATATATATAAAAAAGTGCAGTTGCAAAAAATGACAGGATTATCGTGGCTATTGTAGGGGCCACGTCTGAGGTGGCGACCCTTAAGCAAGCACTGGTCGAGGCCGAGAAGAGGGCAGTCACGGAGCGCACCGAGCGGGAGAAGTATAAGGCCCAGGTTGGCAAGGTGCGGCAAGAGCTCCAGGCTCTCATGAAAAAACATGAGAGTTTGGAGCTTGACTCAAAGATGCGAGCGTCCGAGCTCGCGATGGCTATTGAAAATGCCAAGTCTGCCAAGGCCGAATCCTAGAAGACCCTCCAGCAGTTGGATGCGGTGAAAAAGATAGCGGCGGGTAAGGCATTCTTTATGCAAAGCAAACACATAAACGTGAGTTACTTGTTACTGACCCGAATTTGGAGCTCTCCAGGAGCATTCGCAGATCTTCCTCGTAGCATGTCCGATGCCGCCGCATTCTATCAAGCCGAGGAGGGCAGCTCGACAGAGAAGGTGTTCTGGTCTCAGTATGCTGAGGCCGGACACCCAGTGCCCCTGAGTGACCAGCTGAAGCAACTGGTCGAGCTCCACAAGGCGGCCGAACAGGCCATGAAGGGCCCCATAGTTCGGCTGTGGCCTGTGGAGGCTCTGCCTGGGAGCTATTTCGGGCTGGTGCGGTGGCTGGTGGGGGCCTGTCTAAGGCTCGAAGTCATCAAGCGCTCCATCTGCATTGAAGGTGCCCGTAGGGCCCTTGCCCGTGCTAAGGTGCACTGGGGGAACATGGATGCTGAGAAGCTTGTGAAGGACGGGCCACCGTCGGGGAAAGAGCATCGCAAGCCCAAGAATTATTATATGGACGTTCTGAAGGGTGCCCGCCTTGTGGCGGATGAATGTTCCAGGGATGTTATTTTTGAGTAAAACTCGCTCGTTTTGTCCTGTGCGCTGAAAACTTGTTCATATGCGCTAAGCAATGCTGTTGGAATTTAAAATATTACCTTCTATGCGGTTGTTTATCAATTCTGAGAGATGGCGTGTCGTCGGCTTCTGCCCCCGTGCCGCTAGTGCTGGGGTGTTCGGGGATAAACCTGAGCGCTCTTTTTCCAATGTTTGGGTCCTTCGAGGGAGGCGCTCAGCACAACGAACAAGGCAATCGGACTATAATGCGTGAACACTCTCACTTAGCCATAGAATTCTATAATTTTAAATTTCGGTGAAGCCCCTGATATTCGGAAGACCGAGTTCAGGGCGCTATCCACGCCTTGGCCGGACAGAGCCGACTCCTCGCTCTAAGCGGCATAAGTCTTTAGGGCCTCGAAAAACCTCTCGAACAGCGACCAGCTCTCGCTTCATCATGACAGTCAGTTTTAGCTTTCTCTACTAAGGTTCTCGACCCAGCTCAACTGGGGCACAATCGCAGTAGTTCTCCTAGTGCTACCTTACCCGACACAGCGGAACGTAAGGCACCAAAACATAGGAGCCGGGCAAACCCAACTATTGACCCAAGACATGATTCAGAGCCGATGCATATAATGCTATAAGTTCGGCGTGCCGCACTTGTTAAAGTGTTTGGACTTCTCACACCATATTGAGGGGTACTAAAGCCCCTGGCGTATTTTGGCCGTACCAAAGTGTACGGGTGCAACATGTCATTAAGGAACATATATTTGTAAAAAAAAGAGTAATGCAAAAATAGACAAAAGCTATGCATTGTTTATTAAAAAGGGCTGCGATCAAAGAAGAACGATACAAATAATGCGATAAGCAAAAGGTTGGACTATTTAACATGTCCGTTCCAGGGGCAGGCTGCGGAATGGTATGCGAAACAAGTATACTGCTTGTGATAGAGACCACCTGGGAGTTCCGTAATGTGGCATGGCTTGTCTGCTTCCCTGGTTCTTGCATCGTTTGTGCGGCAATTGAACTGCTGAACAGGCCTTCCGAAGAATGGAGTCCTGAAAGTAAGAGAAAATTAAAAAATTGGCAGCCCCTGGTGCGGTTTAAGCCGTGTTTCGGGCGTGCCGTGATGGTGACCCTCCCCCTGTACCCATGGTATTTCTAGTGCGCAGTTATGTTCGCGAAGCACTGGCGTCGCATTTTTGGGAGGGCTGGGGTTGGGGCCGCATTGCTATGCCTGCTCGGAACGTGCCAGGCGGTCTTGTTGTAGGTTACTCTGGGCGCGCTTGACGGTGTCCGGACGTTTAATGGCTGGACAGGAGAACTGCTTGGCGAGGCTGCTTTGTACTTCCGCTGCAAGGGCCGCCGTGTGCTCCTCCGTTCGGAGGGAGCGTTCGGTGTTTCCATTGACCGTAATTACTCCACGAGGGCCTGGCATGTTGAGCTTAAGGTATGCGTAGTGCGGTACCGCATTGAACTTGGCGAATGCGGTTCGCCCGAGCAGTGCGTGATAGCCACTGTGGAATGGGACTATGTCAAAGATTAACTCCTCGCTTCGGAAATTATCCAGAGATCCAAAGACCACTTCAAGTGTGACTGAGCCTATACAGTTGTCCTCTACACCTGGTATTACGCCTTTAAAGGTCGTTTTGGTGGGCTTAATCCTCGAGGGATCTATGCCCATTTTCCGTACTGTATCCTGGTAATGCAGGTTCAGGCTGCTGCCGCCGTCCATAAGGACTCTAGTGAGATGAAATCCGTCAATAATTGGGTCTAAAACCAATGCGGCGAATCCGCCATGACGGGTGCTAGTGGGATGGTCCCTTCGATCAAAGGTGATCGGGCAGGAGGACCATGGGTTGAACTTTGGGGCGACTCGCTCTACCGCGTATATGTCCCTTAACGCGCGCTTCTTCTCCCTCTTGGGGATGTGGGTTGCGTATATCATGTTCACCATTCGCACTTGTGGGGGAAAACCCTTCTGTCCACTATTGTTCGGCGGCCGGGGCTCTTCGTCGTCATCGCTATGCAGCCCCTTGTCGGTATTTTTGGCATTTAGCTTGCTTGCCTGCTTGAACACCCAATAATCCCTGTTGTTGTGATTGGCCGGCTTTTCGAGGGTGCCATGTATCTGGCACAAGCGGTCGAGTATTCGGTCCAAACTGGACAGGCCCCTTTGATTTCTTTTGAATGGCTTTTTCCACTGGCCGGATTTATAGCCTCTGAATCCGGCATTAACTGTCGTATCCTCAGCATTGTCGCTGTTAATGCGGCGCTTCTGCTTGTTGCGACGTGACCTGCCACTACTGTCCCTAGTATCCGAATTACCAGGGTTCTTGGTCATGTTGTTGCTATGAGCAAGCCAGCTGTCTTCTCCCGCGCAAAAGCGGGTCATGAGTGTCGTGAGTGCTGCCATAGATTTCAGCTTTTCCTGTCCAAGGTGCCGGGCAAGCCACTCGTCACGGATATTGTGCTTGAAGGATGCTAGGGCCTCTGCGTCTGGACAGTCGACTATTTGATTTTTCTTTGTTAGGAACCATGTCCAGAATTGCCTGGCCGATTCCTCTGGCTGCTAAATTACGTGGCTAAGGTCATCGGCGTCTGGTGGTCACACATAACTGCCCTGGAAATTGTCGAGGAATGCGGCTTCCAGGTCCTCCCAACAACTGATTGATCCTGCTGGCAAGCTGTTAAACCAATGCCGAGCTGGTCCTTTAAGCTTGAGTGGGAGGTATTTGATGGCGTGGAGATCATCGCCTCGGGCCATGTGGATATGGAGGAGAAAATCCTCGATCCATACTGCAGGATCTATTGTGCCATCATATGATTCGATCTTTACAGGTTTGAAACCCTCGGGGATTTGATGATCCATTACTTCGTCTGGGAAGCATAGTGGGTGTGCGGCGCCTCTGTACTGGGCTATATCATGACGTAGCTCCAATGAGCTTTGTCTACTGTGTTCGGCCCTACCGGATTTGTGTCTGGCGTGACGGTTACCGTCTCGAGTCGTGGGGAGCCCACGGGATCCGTAGATCGATCTTGTTTTCCTTGCCTTGTCCTCCAACATATCTTGCAGGTCTGGCGCATTTTCCTGTGCCTTGGTACGGGGTGCGGCTTGAGTGGAGGGCCGAGAGGCCTCTCTATCGTGGCCACGAGGTGGCCGGTCGGCCGTATCAAGTGCTGATGATGTAGGTTTAAGTGTTTCCTCCTCTAATCGGGGTAGCAACCTGCGCTTCGGGTAGCTCTTGGAGGGGCGTTCGAGTTTATGCTCTTCGGCCGCAAGGACTTCAGTCCATCTGTCGACTAGAAAATCTTGATCATCTCTAAGCCGTTGTTGTTTTTTCTTGAGGCTTCTTGCCGTGGCCATAAGCCTGCGTTGAAAACGCTCTTGCTCGACGGGATCCTCTGGCACGACGAATTCGTCGTCGTCGAGGCTTGCCTCGTCTTCGGAGGGAGGCATATAATTATCGTCCTCGACCTCTCTGTCTGCCGCTTTCTCATGAGGGCTGGCTTCTCCGTCCTCCTGTGCTGAATCTTGCTGGAGGGGGTTTTCTTCGGCACTCTCCGGAGTATTATTATCTCCCGTGCTGGAATCACCGTATTTTCTTTCGTGGGCTTTTGAGCGGCGCCGCTGACGCCGACGCTTAGGCTGTTTCTTGGAGGGGTCATCCTCCGCTGTTCCATCGCCATCTCCTTCTTTTGGGGTGTCCACCATGTATATGTCATACGACGAGGTCGATTTCTAGGGCCCAATAGGCGCTGGTTCTTCATCGTTTCCTGCATCGGTGTCCATACCATCGATGTCTTCGGAGTCGAAGTCGAGCATGTCGGTTAAATCGTCGACGGTGGCTACAAAGTGGGTGGTGGGTGGGCTTTGAATTTCTTCATCGTCTGTATCCCAACCTTGCTGACCGTAGTCCGGCCAGGGCTCTCCTGATAAAGAGAGAGACTGTAGTGTCTTCAGAATATCGCCGAAAGGCGAGTGCTGAAAGATGTCCACGAAAGTAAACTCCATGATCGGCGCCTAATCGGGTTCGATCGGCAGGGGCGCGGAGGGTTCGTAGTCCGGAGAGGAGTCCGGCTCCTTGGAGTCATGAGTCTCGCGGAGTGCGGGGCTGGTGTTCCGCTCGATCGCCGTTGGGATCGCAGCCCCCGAGGCGGCGTCCAACCACCCATCCTCGATCAGCAAAGTTGGCTCCGAATTAAGGGTCGAAGCCGATGCAGGTGCGGCCTCCAGGGCACTGTTCGGCGGCAGAGCTAGATCATGCTCGTCGTGACAGTGCGGCACGCTCGGCAGTGGCTCGAATGCGTCGAAGATCAAGTCCCTGCGGATGTTAGCCGTGTGGTTTAAACTTCCAAATCTGACCTGACGGCCAGGGGCATAGCTTTCGATCTGCTCCAGATGGCCAAGTGAATTGGCCCGTAGTGCGAAGCCGCCGAAGACGAAGATATGTCCGGGGAGGAAGGTCTCACCTTGGACTGCATCGCTATTGATGACCGTAGGAGCCATCAAGCCTAACGACGATGACACAGAGGAACTCTCAATGAAAGCACCAATGTCGGTGTCAAAACCGGCGGATCTCGGGTAGGGGGTCCCGAACTGTGCGTCTAGGCCGGATGGTAACACGAGGCAAGGGACACGTAGTTTTACCCAGGTTCGGGCCCTCCTGATGGAGGTAAAACCCTATGTCCTGCTTGATTAATATTGATGATATGGGTAGTACAAGAGTAGATCTACCACGAGATCAGAGAGGCTAAACCCTAGAAGCTAGCCTATGGTATGATTGTTGTTCTGTATGTTGTCCTGCGGACTAAAACCTTCCGGCTTATATAGACACCGGAGAGGGTTAGGGTTACACAAAGTCGGTTACAATGGTAGGAGATCTACATATCCGTATCGCCAAGCTTGCCTTCCACACCAAGGAAAGTCCCTTCCGGACACGGGACGAAGTCTTCAATCTTGTATCTTCATAGTCTAGGAGTCCGGCTGAAGGTATAGTCCGGCCATCCGGACACGCCCTAATCCAGGACTCCCTCAATGACCACCCCATCTCACGTGATGATCGGACATGGGTTAGTTGATTTGGATCATGTATCACTTAGATGACTTAAGGGATGTCTATTTAAGTGGGAGTTCATTAGTAATTTGATTAATTGAAGTTAATTTATCACGAACTTAGTCCGGATAGTATTTGCAAATCTATGTTGTAGATCAATAGCTCGTGATATAGATCCCTTATTTTTGATATGTTCCTAGAGAAAACTAAGTTGAAAGATGATAGTAGCAATGATGCAGACTAGGTCCGTGATCTGAGGATTATCCTCATTGCTGCACAGAAGAAATATTTCGTTGATGCACCACTAGGTGACAAACCTATTTCAGGAGCAGATGCAGACGTTATGAACGTTTGGCAAGCTCGATATGATGACTACTTGATAGTTTAGTGCACCATGCTTTACGTCTTAAAACCAGGACTTCAAAAACGTTTTGAAAGCCACTGAGCATATGAAATGTTCCAAGAGATGGAATTGGTATTTCAGACTCATGCCCATGTCAAGAGGTATGAGACCTCTGACAAGTACTTTGCCTACAAGATGGAGAAGAATAGCTCAGCTAGTGAGCATGTACTCAGAATGTCTGGGTACTACAATCGCTTGTATCAAGTGGGAGTTAATCTTCCAGATAAGATAGTGATTGACTGAATTCTCTAGTCACTATCATCAAGCTACTAGAACGTTGTCATGAACTATAATATGCAATGGATGAAAAAACAATTCACAAGATCTTTGCGATGCTGAAATCAACGAAGGTAGAAATCAAGAAAGAGCTTCAAGTGTTGATGGTTAACAAGACCACTAGTTTCAAGAAAAAGTGCAAGGGAAAGAAAGGGAAATTCAAGAAGAATGGCAAGCAAGTTACCACTCCCGGGAAGAAGCCCAAAGCTGGACCAAAGCCTAAAATTGAGCGCTTCTACCGCAAAGGGACTGGTCACTGGAAGCGGAACTGCCCCAAGTATTTGGCAGGTAAGAAGGATAGCAAAGTGAATAAATGTATATTTGATATACAGATTATTGATGTGTACCTTACTAATGTTCGTAGTAGCCCCTGGGAATTTCGTACTAGTTTAGTTGATAACATTAGTAACTCGGAACAGGATTTGCAGAATGAACAGAGACTAGTTAAGGGTGAGGTGACGATGTGTGTTGGAAGTGATTCCAAGGTTGATATGATCACCATCGCACACTCCCTCTACCTTCAGGATTTGTGTTGAACCTAAATAAATGTTATTTGGTGTTTGCGTTGAGCTTGAATATGATTAGATCATGTTTATTGCAATACGTTTATTCATTTAATTTAGCGAATAATTGTTGTTTTGATTACATGAATAAAACCTTCTATGGTCATACACCCAATGTGAATGGTTTATGAATATCGATCCTAGTGATACACATATTCATAATATTGATGCCAAAAGATGCAAAGTTGATAATGATAGTGCAACAAACTTGTGGAACTACCGTTTAGGTCATATTGGTGTAAAGCGAATGAAGAAACTCCATGTAGATGGGCTTTTGGAATCACTTGATTATGAATTATTTGATACTTGCGAACCATGCCTCGTGGGTAAGATGACTAAAACTCCATTCTTCAGAACAATGGAGCGAGCCAATGACTTATTGGAAATAATACATACCGATGTATGCAGTCCAATGAGTGTTGAGGCACGCGACGGTTATCGTTATTTCTAACCTTCACAGATGATTTAAGTAGATATGGTATATCTACTTAATGAAACACAAGTCTAAAACATTTGAAAAGTTGAAAGAATTTCAGAGTGAAGTAAAGAATCATCGTAATAAGAAAATAAAGTTTCTATGATCTGATCGTGGAGGCAAATATTTGAGTTACAAGTTTGGCCTTCATTTAAAACAATGTGGAATAGTTTCACAACTCACGCCACCTGGAACATCACAGT
The DNA here is from genome assembly GCF_002162155.2 of Triticum dicoccoides. Taxonomy (NCBI): domain Eukaryota; kingdom Viridiplantae; phylum Streptophyta; class Magnoliopsida; order Poales; family Poaceae; genus Triticum; species Triticum dicoccoides. The sequence goes on from NC_041380.1 coordinate 580,981,321, forward strand.
GTAATGGTGCGTCTGAACATTGTAACCGTATTTTATTAGATATGGTGCGATTTATGATGTCTCTCACCAATTTACCACCATCGTTTTGGGGTTATGCATTAGAGACAACTAAATTCACAATAAAAAGGGCACCATCTAAATCCGTTAAGATGACATCATATGAACTACGGTTTGGCAAGAAACCTAAGCTGTCGTTTCTTAAAATTTGAGGTTGTGACACTTATGTCAAAAGGCTTTGGCCTGATAAGCTCGAACCCAAATCGGAGAAGTGTGCTTTTATAGGATACCCTAAAGAAACAATTGGGTACACCTTCTACCATAAATCCGAAGGCAAGATCTTTGTTGCCAATAATGAAACTTTCTAGAGAAGGAGTTTCTCTCAAAAGAAGTGAGTGGGAGTGTGGGAGTCCTGGATTAGGGGGTCTCCGGACAGCCGGACTATCTCCATTGGCCGGACTGTTAGACTATGAAGATACAAGATTGAAGACTTCATCTCGTGTCCGGATGTGACCCTACTTGGCGTGGAAGGCAAGCTAGGAAATACGTATATGGATATCTCCTCCTTTGTAACCGACCTTGTGTAACCCTAACTGAGGGAGTCCTGGATTAGGGGGTCTCCGGACAGCCGGACTATCTCCATTGGCCGGACTGTTAGACTATGAAGATACAAGATTAAAGACTTCGTCTCGTGTCCGGATGGAACTCTACTTGGCGTGGAAGGCAAGCTAGGCAATACGTATATGGATATCTCCTCCTTTGTAACCGACCTTGTGTAACCCTAACCCTCTCCGATGTCTATATAAACTGAAGGGTTTTAGTCCGTAGGACAACAATCACCACATACAATCATACCATATGCTAGCTTCTAGGGTTTAGCCTCTTTGATCTCGTGGTAAACTACTCTTGTACTACCCATATCATCAATATTAATCAAGCGGGACATAGGGTTTTACCTCCATCAAGAGGGCCCGAACCTGGGTAAAACATCGTGTCCCCTGCCTCCTGTTACCATCCGGCCTAGACGCACAGTTCGGGACCCCCTACCCGAGATCCGCCGGTTTTGACACCGACATTGGTGCTTTCATTGAGAGTTCCTCTGTGTCGTCGCCGTTAGGCTTGATGGCTCCTACTATCATCGATAGCGATGCGGTCCAAGGTGAGACTTTTCTCCCCGGACAGATCTTCATATTCGGTGGCTTTGCACTGCGGGCTAATTCGCTTGGCCATCTGGAGCAGATTGAAAGCTACACCCCTGGCCATCAAGTCAGATTTGGGAGTTTGAATTACACGGCCAACATCCATGGGGACTTGATCTTCGACGGATTTGAGCCACAGCCGGGCGCGCCGCACTGTCGCGATGGGTATGACCTAGCTCTGCCACCTGACGGTACCCCAGAGGCCGCGCCCACATCAGCTCCAACCCTGAGCTCGGAGCTAGCTGCGCCAATCAAGGACGGGTGGCTAGACACCGCCTCAGGGGCTGCAGTCTCAACGGTGATCGAGCCGAACACCAGCATAATCCTATGCGCAGCCCGTGACTCCAAGGTGCCGGATTCCTTTTCTGACTCTGAACCGTCCGCGCCCCCGCCAACCAAATCCGATTGGGCGCCGATCATGGATGTCACCGCCGCATATACCTTTCAGCACTCGCCCATTGGCGACATTCTGAATTCACTAAGGTCTCTGTCGGTGTCAAAACTGGCGGATCTCGGGTAGGGGGTCCCAAACTGTGCGTCTAGGCCGGATGGTAACAGGAGGCAAGAGACACGAAGTTTTACCCAGGTTCGGGCCCTCTCGATGGAGGTAAAACCCTACGTCCTGCTTGATTAATATTGATGATATGGGTAGTACAAGAGTAGATCTACCACGAGATCGGAGAGGCTAAAGCCTAGAAGCCAGCCTATGGTATGATTGTTGTTGTGTATGTTGTCCTATGGACTAAAACCCTCTGGTTTATATAGACACTGGAGAGGGTTAGGGTTACACAAAGTCGGTTACAATGGTAGGAGATCTGCATATCCGTATCGCCAAGCTTGCCTTCCACGCCAAGGAAAGTCCCTTCTGGACACGGGACGAAGTCTTTAATCTTGTATCTTCATAGTCCAGGAGTCCGGCTGAAGGTATAGTCCGGCTATCCGAACACCCCCTAATCCAGGACTCCCTCAATAGCCCCTGAACCAGGCTTCAATGATGACGAGTCCGGCACGCAGATTGTCTTCGGCATTGCAAGGCGGGTTCCTCCTCCAAGTACTTCATAGCAGATTTTGAACACAAAGATAGTGTCCGGCTCTGCAAATTAAGTTTCCACATATCACCATAGAGAGAATAATATTTACACCAATCTAATCTGCTGACGTATTCCGTAGCGTGACACACCACGGCCAAGCCTTCATCCGAGTCGTTTCATTATCCCACCTCAGCGCGTCATGCGAGGCGGTTTCCTTGGCACGTCTTGTTAAAGCAGAGATCGTGTCCCCTTATTCCGGGATTCTCATTAATACGGGCGTGGGTAACCCAACCACGCCATTGATTACAGCGCTTGGAGATAAGCGAGTTTTACCAGGCTGGTGGGGACATGTAGTTGCGTCCACCCATATAAGGGGATAAGGATCCACCTTTTCACCTACGCCTTCCTCCTCCTTCGCCTATCCATTCTTGCGCACTCGAGCTCCAGCGCCCAAGTCCGCACTCCCCACCTCGACCTTCTCCAGCCATGTTCGGAGCAGGAGGCAAGTGGATGGTCTCCTCCGTCACGGAGGGACACATCAAAAAGCTGAGGAAGGCCGGATACATTTCTAACGACATCACGTACTGGTTTCCCGAAAAGGGGCAGCTCATCCCCACCCCTAGGCCCAATGAGAGGGTGGTGTTCCTCCCCCATTTCCTCCGGGGACTAGGCTTTCCTCTCCACCCATTTGTCCGGGGGCTCATGTTCTACTACGGCCTGGATTTCCATGATATGGCCCCGTACTTTGTCCTCAACATCTCGGCGTTTATCGTCGTGTGCAAGGCTTTCCTCCGCATTCGCCCCCATTTCGGCCTATGGCTCAAGACTTTCAACGTCAAGCCGAAGGTGGTGCGCGGCAACCAGGCGGAGTGCGGAGGCGCCATGGTGGGCAAGATGGCCAACGTCCTATGGCTCGAGGGCTCCTTTGTGGAGACCCTGAAGGGGTGGCAATCGGGGTGGTTTTACATCACTGAGCCGCGCGACGCCGAATGGGTCGCACCCCCCGAGTTTCGATCCGGACCCCCTACGCGGCTCACCTCCTGGAAGGAGACGGGCCTATCGTGGGGTAAGAAAGGAGAGCTGACCGGACTCCAAACATGCATCCAAACCCTGGTGGACAAGAAGCTCAAACTTGTCAATGTAGTCCAGGTTATGCTCATCCGCCTGATCCTCCCGTGTCAACAACGGGCTTTCAACCTATGGGAGTTCGACCCGGCGCGGCACCAAACTCTGAGCAGGCTCTTCGACACAACGTATGAAGATGCCTGGAAGGTGCTTTTCAAGGGCGCCGAGGCCCCCGCATCTGCTACCGAGGATCGCGGATTCAGTACGCAGCGTCACGCTCATGCGGTAAGCTGTTTTTTCCTTTTACAGGGTATCAGTTTTTCATAGTTTGACTCCATGCAGGATCTAAGCTCCCTTACCTTTGACAGGATTGGCAGGTGACATCCGGACAGATCAACTGTCCGACTCCTTTGCCCGAAGGCCCAGCGGATGCTCGCTTGGCGAAGCTTCTGGTTCCGGCACCCTATGTGGTGCCGGAGAAGAAGGCCGCGAAAAAGGCCACAGGGACTCGAAAGAGTGCCCGGCGCTAGGAGGTGTCGGATCCATCATCCGACGGTTCCGAGGCGCATTCCTCCCGTGAAGACGAGGAGGAAGAAGAAGAGACCTCTCCCCCTCCACCGGGAGGAGAGAAGAAAAGGAAGGCCGCCCTCTCTGGGGAGGCCGGAGGGTCCAAGAAGGGAAAACCCTTCCTCCGGACTACTCCACCGACGCCGACGACGGCGGAAAGGAGTGGAAGCCCAGGGCCAAGCCCCTGGCAAAATCGTAAGTATCCGGATACCAGAGTAATTCATAGTATTCGTTTATTGGACAACTTTCCCTTACGTCGAATATGTTTATGCAGCCCACCCAAAGACCAGCTCGACGTGTCGTCGAGCGGCTCACTCGACTCGTAGGATGTGAACTCGCTTCCGACGGCTTCCTCCCCCCACCCTACGGACGACACCGAAGTGTTGTCCCAACAGGTTCCAAGCCGGGAGGAGGTGGTCCTGGAGGCACCGCGAGGCGACCTCCCGGACTCCAGGAGTAAAGGGGATGAAACCCCCGAGGGCTCCAAGTCCGGCTCTAGGCCGAACACCGCTCCGGAACCTTCAAAGGTTACAGAGTTCGGCGGGGGACCTCCTTCCAAGAGGAGAAATCCCACCGTGCCGGTGGCCCCCGTCCAACCGAAGGCGCCGGACAATATGTTGGAGGCGCTCCGAGGCGCCTCCATCGATGAGGAGCACCGCACTATTATGAGTGCGGTGGTCCAGAAGGTTTAGTTCGCCAAGAGCGGACTGACTGAAGCTTGTACTAGCCTTTTAACAGGCTTTGAGGTAAGTAAAGAATGTGTAAATAATATTACCGCATAGACAGTAGCCCCTGATGCTCTGTTTGGCGTTCGGGAAGAAAAGCCGAATAGAGGATCAAATAAAATTCACAGGAGTCTAACAAAAATGAGTCAATATGCGTATGCAGGCTTCTCTGCTTGCGTCCGCCGCACTGACTGTGGAAGTGGACACGCTAAAGCAGAACCTCGAGCGGTCCGAGCAAGAGCTCGGGCGTGCCAAGAAGCAGCTCGAGGACAATGAAGGTAAGAAATACCTTGTTCTTATATATAAAAAGGTGCAATTGCAAAGAATGATAGGATTATCGTGGCTATTGTAGGGGCCACGTCTGAGGTGGCGACCCTTAAGCAAGCGCTGGTCGAGGCTGAGAAGTGGGCGTCCTTGGAGCACACCGAGCGGGAGAAGTATGAGGCCGAGGTTGGAAAGGTACGGCAAGAGCTCCAGGCTCTCATGGAAAAACATGAGAGTTTGGAGCTTGACTCAAAGACACGAGCGTCCGAGCTCACAGTGGCTGTTGAAAATGCCAAGGCCGAATCCCAGAAGACCCTCCAAGAGTTGGATGAGGTGAAGAAGATAGCGGCGGGTAAGGCATTCTTTATGCAAAGCAAACACATAAACATGAGTTACTTGTTACTTACCCGAATCCGGAGCATTCGCAGATCTTCCCCGGAGTGTGTCGGATGCTGCCGCGTTTTATTGAGCCGAGGAGGGCAGCTCGACAGAGAAGGTGTTCTGGTCTTAGTATGCTGAGGCCGGACACCCCGTGCCCCTGAGCGACCAGCTAAAGCAACTGGTCGAGCTCCACAAGGCGGCCGAACAGGCCATGAAGGGCCTCATTGTTCGGCTGTGGCCTGGAGGGGCTCTGCCTGGGAGCTATTTTGGGCTGGTGCGGCGGCTGGCGGAGGCCTGTCCAAGGCTCGAAGTCATCAAGCGCTCCGTCTGTATTGAAGGTGCCCGTAGGGCCCTTGCCCGTGCTAAGGTGCACTGGGGCAAGCTGGATGCTGAGAAGGTTGTGAAGGACGGGCCACCGCGGGGGAAAGAGCATCGCAAGCCCAAGAATTACTATAAGGATGTTCTAAAGGGTGCCTGCCTTGTGGCGGATGAATGTTCTAGGGATGTAATTTTTGAGTGAAACTTGCTCGTTTTGTCCTGTGCGCTGAAAACTTGTTCATATGCGCTAAGCAATGCTGTTGGAATTTAAAATATAACCTTCTGTGCGGCTGTTTATCAATTCTGAGAGATGGCGAGTCGTCGGCTTCTGGCCCCGTGCCGCTAGTGCTGGGGTGTTCGGGGATAAACCTGAGCGCTCTTTTTCCCATGTTTGGGTCATTCGAGGGAGGCGCTCAGCCCAACGAACAAGGCAATCGGACTATAATGCGTGAACACTCTCACTTAGCCATAGAATTCTATAATTTTAAATTTCGGAGAAGCCCCTGGTATTCCGAAGACCGAGTTCGGGGCGCTATCCACGCCTTGGCCGGACAAAGCTGGCTCCTCGCCCTAAGCGGCATAAGTCTTTAGGGACTCGAAAAACCTCTCGAACAGCGACCAACTCTCACTTCATCATCACACTCAGTTTTAGCTTTCTCCACTAAGGTGCTCGACCCAGCTCAACTGGGGCACAATCGCAGTGGTTCTCCTAGTGCTACCTTAGCCGATATAGCGGAACGTAAGGCACCAAAACATAGGAGCCAGGCAAACCCAACTATTGACCTAAGACATGATTCGGAGCCGATGCATATAATGCTATCAGTTCGGGGTGCCGCACTTGTTAAAGTGTTCGGACTTCTCACACCATATTGAGGGGTACTAAAGCCCCTGGCGCATTTTGGCCGTACCAACGTGTACGGGTGCACCATGTCGTTAAGGAACATATATAAAGAAAAAAGGTAATGCAAAAATAGACGAAAGCTATGCATTGTTTATTAAAAAGGGCTGCGATCAAAGCAGAGCGATACAAATAATACGATAAGTGAAAGGTTGGACTAGTTAACATGTCCGTTGTCACGACCGGTTTTCCGGGTATAATTTTCCAGAAAAAGACCGTCGTGCTCATCAGCCCCAGGATTACTGTTAGCTAATGAGGCTTCAACTTGATACAGAAATTCCAAGCAAAATACAAAATATGTAGTACAAGACCATTCTGGCCTGTGAGTACAACAATTGGTTTCTAATGGTTGAGGGCGGAAGCGATTTGAGGATCAACAGGGTCTATGGGACTCCATTTCCCAACAGGAACAGCTGACCAGGTTAACTCCTATCTTCACGAGGCTGCTATCACCGTTGCTTAGGTTCCGGGGCTGTCATTGCGTCGCTCCTCTCCGTGCAAGAAAATCTAGCCAAGACAATAGCCAAGGACAAGCCAGTGAGTACTTTGAATGTACTCGCAAACATTTATGAACGCAGGTATAATATAACATTGATGTGCTGAAAATATTCATGCTCATGACGTCAGTCACAAAAATAAATCTCTGATGCATGTAAGCAGGTTATTTATGAAAATGTAATAACATAATAATAATAAAAGGCACCGATCGGGCGTCTGGAGCGACACCACATAAAGGGCTTATAAGTGAAATGCCACAGTCGGAAGTCTTAGCGACACCACATAAAGAGCTTTAAAAGAAATGCCACAGTCGGGCGTCTGAGCGACACCACATAAAGGGCTTTAAAAGAAATGCCACTGTCGGGCGTCTAAGCGACACCACATAAAGGGCTTATAAAAGAAATGCCACAGTCGGGCGTCTGAGCGACACCACATAAAGGGCTTATAAAAGAAATGCCACAGTCGGGCGTCTGAGCGACACCACATAAAGGGCTTATAAAAGAAATGATCATGGTGAATATCCCGGAGGTAGAACCATCCCAGGGATACTCAATAATAATAATAATAACACGGGTTAGTCAACAATGATAATAATCATAATTATCACAAATCACAGGTAGTAATTTCAGTTCCTGTTTAACAATTTCACCCCCGAAGACCGACTCTAAGACCGACACTTGACCCATCCCAGGCTGAAATCCTTAACCATGGACACGGCTATTCGAATAGGTTTAATCTCTGCAGAGGGTGTACTCTTTACCCACGAGTAACGGATTCCTTTAGTCCATCAGGACTAATTCCGTCTACGGTCTTTTAATTGAAAACACACCTGACTTGCACACACCAGCTTTTACTCGTGTCTGGAATCACCCATGACACCCTTTAAGCAAAACTCTAAGTGGGGAGGCTACAACCTCGCGTAGCATGGGATCAAATTTCTATCGCGCACTCTAAGGGGTGCCCTACTCTCGGTCCCAACCGGATACACCCATGCCCCCGGACCAGGTGGCATGCCTACCGGCTACAACCGGTATCTTCCACCATGGCCTCTCTGTATGGTGTGTGCCAAGACAAGGGTTAACAACTTACTGAACCATACCCCACCTACGGTAGGGACCAGTGGTAGCACGAAACAAGTATGGGGGTTACCGAATCAAGACTTGATCTATGGCCGACTCAGGAGGCTTATGAGTTCCCTGCATGACATGTATATCAAATAAATTTTAACCGACGAAATCACCACCCATTATATCTTACTATGCCATACCGGACATAACCGTCCCGACGGGGACCGGCGACAAGCTCACTCCTACCCAAGGCAGAGGCTTTCCCGGATTCCTTTCCGGCATGCATGCAAGGCACATGAGGATGATTACCATCACAAGTATATACATTCGCAACAGCAAGGAAAATCACTAATATGCATTCATGCAAATGATCGTATCACCACATAAAATAACGAGTTCTCCGAAATGAGGTGGTGCTATAATCGTATCAACTAACACACCAGAAATATAATGCCAGGGTTCAAGATGCTTGCCTTCAGGTCATGGGAAAACAGGGTGCAATCCAAAACATCTTGAAATCTTCAAAAATCCTATTAAAAGAATATATTTGAATTAACACACAAAATCAAAACAACACAAAAGGTGTTTTGAATTTTTTTTAAATAAATCTTAAAACAAACTAGACCATATTTGAAAGAGGTAGGAGAAAGAATTAATTTATTTGGAGTTATATTTAAAAAGTTATAAGCAGTCAAAGTTTGGTCAAAATCTGTTATTTAAAACAAAACAGAAAATAAAACATTTCGGGCAGAATACGCCTTCGAACAGGGGAGACATACTCGGGGCTTTGCGCTTCCACTTAAACACGTGGAGGCGGGGCTGGGTCTCTGACAGTGGGTCCAGGGGCCCACTGGTCAGGTTTGACAAGTCCCCACTCCCTCCTCTTCTCTGCCCGAGCAGAGGCGGGGCGTCCGGCGATCGCCGCCGGCGAACGGCGGTTCTTCGCAGGCATCCGAGTGCAGGGATGGATCCTCCACTCCTAGGCGGTCCTCCCGGTGGTCGAGGGAGTGATGGGGACGGAGGGGGCCGTCGGTGACGAGCTCCGCGGCGGAGGAGGCTCCGGGGACAAAGTGGGTTTGGGGTTGCGGTGGTCTCCGGCCAGAATTGAGCGTGGGGTTGTGCTCGTGAGAGGGAGGGAGAGTTCTTGGTGGAGAGAATGAAGAGGGAGAGGCACTGGTGGCGACGGAATCGGCCGGAACTTGGTGGCGTCCGAACCGGCCGGACTCCGGGAAGAAGGCCTTCCCTCTCTCGACTGCTGGCCATGGCAGCACTAGGAGGATCATATGAGGTTTCTCGAGGTCTCGCTTGAGCTCCGGGGTCATTATATACGCGGTGGAGGTCGGGTCCGAGGCGGCCGGCGATAAGGACAACGGCCACGTCCCTATAGTGTCAGGGCATCGTGGCGACTACGGGAGCTAGCCGACGAGCGAGGGGATAAGCTTGCGCTGTTCCCAGGGGCAGGTGGCGAGCCGGGGTGGCTTTGGCGGCGCCGACCGTGGCAGAGGCGCTGCGGACGCCGGTGTGCCGCCAAAAGCTCTATGGGCATCGCTGTAGGCTGCCAGGGCGGTTTGGCGCATTGCTATGAGGGGGGGAAGTGCGTGGCGTGGTGCTGCAGAGCGGGCCAAAACCAGGGGGCCAGTGTGTCGGCTCGGGCGCGGTTCGTGCAATATGCGCGCTCTAGGCACGTCCAGTGCATGCACGGAAGGTGTTCGATACAATGCCGTGGCATGCTACAGGTCACAGGTGAGGTTGGCAAGCAACAAGACTAGGTTAGGTTTAGTAAGGGTAACAAGGGACAAGGTGGTTTGGTCAGGTGGTCAAGTTCATAATGCAAGCAACCATTCATGTCAAATTTGATCATGCACTCCAGGTGTTTGACAAAATGCCACAGGCACCTAGGCATTTCTTGGAGGGGCCAAATCTTCCAGATCAGTGTCTCTTTGGATGCACAAGAGGGTGGTGAGGTTAGTTGGTGGAAAGCACAAACTTGCTAGTGCAAGTTTTGCAGAACTTCAAATCTAGACAGGATGTGAATGGCATTATTTCATGAACCAAAAATATGCCAATCGTTGCATGCTCCTGGACTTAGGAGTTTAACATGGAGGACTACAAGTAGGAAAAAGAATCAAGGGCTAAAGAGCAAGCTAGAATATGGTTGCTGTACAAACCATCATGTTGGACCAGAATGGAGATGAGGTTGTTTCACTCAAAATTTTCAAGGAACAACCCTGGATTTTTGCATATAATGGAATGATATGCTCCTACTGACATCCCATAATTTTGGTGGAAACTAGGAACAAATATATAAGAGGGTTGTAGTGCAAAATTGCCCACTGGACTAGAGAAGAAAAACAGGTGTAGCACTCAAAATATGCACTAAAAGAAATATATTATTGCACAAAAGTGATCTAGAGACATCACATGACATCTCCAAATTTTGGTTGGATTTTTAGTTAAATCTATCAACTGGTTGTAGTACCAAAAGAGCTCCAAAACTTAAAACAAGTCATTTCAATGAATAAAGCTCAGGGTGAAATAATTAAATAAATAAATCTACTGATTGAGAGTTGTTTTTAAAAGGAGGGCATATAAGTCCAATATGTTTTGGAAGGATCCACTTGGGAAAAAAATCTTAATATTAAAGGAAAGGTTTTGAAATCAACAGGGATATACTTGCAAGCAAAAATTTTAAACTCGTGGCAAAATTTTAATAACTAAAACCTGGTTAAATTTTTGGGGTGTTACATCCGTTCCAGGGGCAAGCTGCGGAATAGTATGCGGAACAGGTATACTGCTCGTGATAGAGACCACCTGGGAGTTCCGTAATGTGGCGTGGCTTGTCGGCTTCCCTGGTTCTTGCATCGTTTGTGCGGCAATTGAACTGCCGAACAGGCCTTCCGAAGGATGGAGTCCTGAAAGTAAGAAAAAATTAAAAAATCGGCAGCCCCTGGTACGGTTTAAGCCGTGTTTCGGGCGTGCCATGATGGTGCCCCTCCCCCTGTACCCATGGTATCTCTAGAGCGTAGTTATGTACGCGAAGTACTAGCGTCGCCTTTTTGCGAGGGTTGGGGTTGGGGCCGCATTGCTACGCCTGCTCGGATCGTGCCAGGCGGTCTTGTTGTAGGTTACTCTAGGCGCGCTTGACGGTGTCCGGTCGTTTAATGGCTGGACTGGAGAACTGCTTGGCGAGGCTGCTTTGTACTTCCGCTGCAAGGCCGCCGTGTGCTCCTCCGTTCGGAGGGAGCGTTCGGTGTTTCCATTGACCGTAATTACTCCTCGAGGGCCTGGCATCTTGAGCTTAAGGTATGCATAGTGCGGTACCGCATTGAACTTGGCGAATGCGGTTCGCCCGAGCAGTGCGTGATAACCACTATGGAACGGGACTATGTCGAAGATTAACTCCTCGCTTCGGAAATTATCCGGAGATCCGAAGACCACTTCAAGTGTGACTGATCCTGTACAGTTGGCCTCTACACCTGGTATTACGCCTTTAAAGGTCGTTTTGGTGGGCTTAATCCTCAAGGATCCATGCCCATTTTCCGCACTGTATCCTGGTAAAGCAGGTTCAGGCTGCTGCCGCCGTCCATAAGGACTCTAGTGAGATGAAATCCGTCAATAATTGGGTCTAGAACCAATGCCGCGAATCCGCCATGACGGATGCTAGTGGGATGGTCCCTTCGATCAAAGGTGATCGAGCAGGAGGACCATGGGTTGAACTTTGAGGCGACTGGCTCTACCGCGTATACGTCCCTTAACGCGCGCTTCCGCTCCCTTTTGGGGACGTGGGTTGCGTATATCATGTTCACCGTCCGCACTTGTGGGGGAAAACCCTTCTGTCCACTATTGTTCGGCGGCCGGGGCTCCACGTCGTCATCGCTATGCAGCCCCTTGTCTTCATTTTCGGCGTTTAACTTGCCTGCCTGCTTGAACACCCAACAATCCCTGTTGGTGTGATTGGCCGGCATTTCGGGGGTGCCATGTATCTGGCACAAGCGGTCGAGTATTTGGTCCAAACTGGACGGGCCCCTAGGATTCCTTTTGAATGGCTTTTTCCGCTGACCGGATTTAGAGCCTCTGAATCCGGCATTAACTGTCGTATCCTTAGCATTGCCGCTGTTAATGCGGCGCTTCTGCTTGTTGCAACGCGGCCTGCCACTATTGTCCCTGGTGTCCGAATTACCAGGGTTCTTGGTCATATTGTTGCTACGAGCAAGCCAGCTATCTTCTCCCGTGCAAAAGCGGGTCATGAGTGTCGTGAGTGCTGCCGTAGATTTCGGCTTTTCCTGTCCAAGGTGCCGGGCCAGCCACTCGTCACGGATATTGTGCTTGAAGGCTGCTAGGGCCTCAGCGTCCGGACAGTCGACTATTTGATTTTTCTTTGTTAGGAACCGTGTCTAGAATTGCCTGGCCGATTCCTCTGGCTGCTGAATTACGTGACTTAGGTCATCGGCATCTGGGGGTCGCACATAAGTGCCCTGGAAATTTTCGAGGAATGCGGCTTCCAGGTCCTCCCAACAACTGATTGATCCTGTTGGAAAGTTGTTAAGCCAATGCCGAGCTGGTCCTTTAAGCTTGAGTGGGAGGTATTTGATGTCGTGGAAATCATCGCCGCGGGCCATGTGGATATGAAGGAGATAATCCTCGATCCATACCGCCGGATCTGTTGTGCCATCATATGATTCGATGTTTACGGGTTTGAAACCCTCGGGGATTTGATGATCCATTATTTCGTCTGTGAAACATAGTGGGTGTGCGGTGCCTCTGTACTAGGCTATATCATGACGTAGCTCCAATGAGCTTTGTCTACTGTGTTCGGCCCTGCCGAATTTGTGGCCGGCGTGACGGTTACCGTCTCGAGCCGTGGGGCGCCCCCGCGATCCGTAGATCGATCCTGTTTGCCTTGCCTTGTCCTCCAACATATAAGTCCGGCGCATATTCCCGTCCCTTGGTACAGGGTGCGGCTTGAGTGGAGGGCCGAGAGGCCTCTCTATCGCGGCCACGAGGTGGCCGGTCGGCCGCATCAAGTGCTTCCTCCTCTAATCGGGGTAGCAACCTGCACTTTGGCTAGCTCTTGGAGGGGCGTTCGAGTTTATGCTCTTCGGCCGCAAGGACTTCAGTCCATCTGTCGACTAGCAAATCTTGATCAGCTCTAAGCTGTTGCTGCTTTTTCTTGAGGCTTCTTGCCGTGGCCATAAGCCTGCGTTGAAAACGCTCTTGCTCGACGGGATCCTCTGGCACGATGAATTCGTCGTCGTCGAGGCTTGCCTCGTCTTCGGAGGGAGGCATATAATTATCGTCCTCGGCCTCTCTGTGTGCCGCTCTCTCATGAGGGCTGGTTTCTCCATCCTCCTGTGCTAAATCTTGCTGGAGGGGGTTTTCTTCGGCACTTTCCGGAGTATTATTATCTCCTGTGCTGGAATCACCGTATTTGTTTTGGCGGGATTTTGAGCGGCGCCGCTGACGCCGGCGCTTAGGCTGTTTCTTGGAGGGGTCGTCCTCCGCTGTTCCATCGCCATCTCCTTCTTTTGGGGTGTCCACAATGTATATGTCATATGACGAGGTGGCTTTCCAGGGCCTAGTAGGCGCTGGTTCTTCATCATCTCCTTCATCAGCGTCCATACCGTCGATGTCTTCGGAGTCGAAGTCGAGCATGTCGGTTAAGCCATCGAAAGTGGCTACAAAGTGGGTGGTGGGTGGGCTTTGAATTTCTTCATCGTCCGTACCCCAACCTTGCTGACCGTAGTCCGGCCAGGGCTCTCCTGATAACGAGAGAGACTTCAGTGTCTTCAGGATATCGCTGAAAGGCGAGTGCTGAAAGATGTCCACGGCAGTAAACTCCATGATCGGCGCCCAATCGGATTCGATCGCCAGGGGCGTGGAGGGTTCGGAGTCCAGAGAGGAGTCCGGCTCCTTGGAGTCACGAGTCTCGCAGAGTACGGGCTGGTGTCGGCTCAATCGCCATTGGGATCGCAGCCCCCGAGGTGGCGTCCAACCGCCCGTCCTCGATCGGCGCAATTGCCTCCGAATTAAGGGTCGAAGGTGATGCGGGTGCGGCCTTCAGGGCACTGTTCGGCGGCAGATCTAGATCATGCTCGTCGGGACAGTGTGGCACGCTCGGTAGTGGCTCGAATCCGTCGAAGATGAAGTCCCCGGGGATGTCAGCCGTGTAGTTTAAACTTCCAAATCTGACCTGACGGCCAGGGGCGTAGCTTTGGATCTGCTCCAGACGGCCAAGTGAATTGGCCCGCAGTGCGAAGCCGCCGAAGACAAAGATCTGTCCGGGGAGGAAGGTCTCACCCTAGAGTGCGTCGCTATTGATGATCGTAGGAGCCATCCAGCCTGATGGCGACAACACAGAGGAACTCTCAATGAAAGCACCAATGTCGGTGTCAAAACCGGCGGATCTCGGGTAGGGGGTCCCGAACTGTGCGTCTAGGCCGGATGGTAACAGGAGGCAAGGGACACGAAGTTTTACCCAGGTTCGGGCCCTCTCGATGGAGGTAAAACCCTACGTCCTGCTTGATTAATATTCATGATATGGGTAGTACAAGAGTAGATCTACCACGAGATCGAAGAGGCTAAACCCTAGAAGCTATCCTATGGTATGATTGTTGTTGTGTATCTTGTTGTCCTACGGTTTATATAGACACCGGAGAGGGTTAGGGTTACACAAAGTCGGTTACAATGGTAGGAGATCTGCATATCCGTATCACCAAGCTTGCCTTCCACGCCAGGGAAAGTCCCTTCCGGACACGGGAGGAAGTCTTTAATCTTGTATCTTCATAGTCCAGGAGTCCGGCTGAAGGTATAGTCCTGCTATCCGAACACCCCCTAATCCAGGACTCCCTTAGTCTTTCTCTTTGTCAGGAGAGCCCTGGCCGGATTATGGCCAACAAGATTGGGATGTAGACGATGAAATTCGACGCCCACCCACCACCCACTTAATAGCCACTGTCGATGACTCAATCGACATGCTCGACTTCAACTCTGCAGACATCGACGGTATGGACGACGATGCGGGAGGTGAAGAGGAACCACCGCCCATAGGGCACTGGATGTCCAATTCATCATATGACGTATACATGGTGGATACACCAAAGGAAGACGACGAGGAACGGAAGGACGCACCGAAGCCTTATTCCCTCGAGAAGCAGTCAAAGCGGCGGCGCAAGTGCCGCCCCAAATCACGCCTTGCCAGAAATAATGATAACACAGACCCAATGTTGGAGCAGGGCGAACCACTGCCGAACAACGGCAACACGGAGAATCATACCGAACAAACCAATTCTGTCAAAGATAATAGTCCAGACGACACAACGCCGGACAGGCACCCGGAGCAGAAGAATGCCCATCAAAGGCTTGTTGCCACCGCAAGGAGTCTGAAAAAGTATCAACAAACGCTCAAGGCTGCGCAGGACACACTCCAAATCAGATGGACTAAAGTACTCAACACAGCAGCGAAGTACGGCGGCAATCGCCCCACCAAGAGCTACCCAAAGCGGAAGTTGCTACCTGAATTCGATGAGGACGCCTCAGACCCCTCACAACCAAAAATCAAAACAGCCACCTGGCCGGATAGACAACCTCACGGCCAACATAGAGCTGCAAACAATGCCACCCACAAGACAATACGCGATCCACGCGAGGGCTTGCACCAAAAGGACAGCACAACCAGATCCATCTATGGACCACGCAAGCGCGCCCCAGCATACGATATAACACAACAAACATCCGAACAACGCGGTACACCCAGATACAGGGGTGCCGCACACCCCCTATGTTTCACCGACGAGGTGCTGGATCATGAATTTCCAGAGGGATTCGAACATGTAAACATAGAGGCATACGACGGAACAACAGACCCTAGGGTCTGGATCGAGGACTATATCCTCCACATCCATATGGCTCGAGGAGATGATCTCCACGCCATCAAGTACTTACCACTCAAACTCAAAGGGCCAGCTCGTCATTGGCTTAAAGGCCTCCCCGAAAACTCCATTGGAAGTTGGGCAGAGCTCCAAGACGCTTTTTGGGAAAACTTTCAAGGGACTTATGCCTGACCTCCGGATGCGGATGATTTGAGTCATATAACTCAACAGCCCGGAGAGTCAGCCCGAAAGCTTTGGAACAAGTTTCTTACTAAAAAGAACCAAATTGTCGACTGCCCGGACACTGAAGCCTTGGCAGCTTTCAGGCACAGCGTCCGTGACGAATGGCTTGCCCAACACCTCGGCCAAGAAAAACCGAGAACAATGGCAGCATTAAGAAGCCTCATGACCCACTTTTGCGTGGGTGAAGACAGCTGGCTAGCCCGATGCAGCTCCAGCGACCCCAGTACATCTGAAGTTAGAGATGGAAGCGGGAAATCACAGCGCAACAACAATAACAAACACCGGTATAAATGAGACAGCATGAAGAGCACGGCAGTAAACGCCGGATTCAAAAGCTCTCGGCCAGGTCAGCAAAAGCCGCCCCCTAAAGGCGCCAGAGACGAACTGTCCAGCCTAAACAAAATTCTGGACCAAATATGTCAGGTACATAGCACCCCTAGCAAACCAGCCAATCACACCCACAGAGAATGTTGGATCTTCAAGCAGTCCGACAAGCTAAACATCGTACACAAGGGGGATGATACACCAAGAGAAGATGAGGATGAGCCTCTCAAGGAAGACACTGGGGAACAAAAGAAATTTCCACCAGAAGTCAAAACAGTAAATGTGTTACACGTGATCAATGGCAGAAACAAAATGGCACTCCCAGCAAAATACGCCTGAAGGCCTATCACCGCGGAGTCCTGCCACTGGTCGTCTCAACCGATCACTTTCGACCATCGTGATTACTCAACAAGTGTCCAGCGTGCAGGATGGGCTGCCCTGGTATTAGACCCAATAATTGACTGATACCACTTCACACGAGTCCTGATGGACGGTGGCAGCAGTCTAAACCTTATATACCAAGATACAATCCGCGAAATGGGGATAGACCCAACAAAAATTTGCCATAGCAATATTACCTCTAAAGGAGTAACGCCAGGCCCATGCTAAAAGTTATATTCGGCTTCCCCGATAACTTCCGTAGCAAACATTTAACCTTCCACATCGCTCCGTTTCAAAGTGGCTATCAAGCACTAATCGGACGCGAAGCTTTCGCTCGCTTTAACGCAATACCACACTACGCTTCCCTCACACTCAAGATGCCCGGTCCACGTGGCATCATTACAGTAAACGGAAGTATTAAGTGATCTCTGCGCGCCGAAGAGCGTGCGGCTGCCCTGGCAGCCGCACACTAAAAATGGCCTCACCAACTAAAGCATTTAGCAGGTCGTCACGACCTCGGACACGGCTAGACGAGTCCGGCGCAGCCATATGCAATTTATACCGGATCAATGATCACACCCCTATTACAAATACAAGGGGCTCAACATGCGCAGATAAGCGGCAATTCTTACTTACCTAGAATTATACATGATTTCTTTAAAAAGCTATCTTTTTGCACGACAGCTTTTTCACCTAAGCTCCTTTCTTTTACAGATGATCATCGTGCTACACCCGTCCAGGATACGGCACAACGGAGACACAGGCGCAGACGTGCAGCAGGAACCCGCTCCAAGGATTCTTTTCAGATTAAGACCCTGCGTAAACCTCTTTTACTGTCTCTTGTTGATATATATCCACCGCATTCTCAGCATAGTTGAGAAGTATGCTGGCGTCTTGGCATGTGGCCACGTCAGAATAATGCACGTACCTGGACACAAGGGGTTTCTTACGAAGGGCACTATTTGGGCCCAATTTATACCATAAAGACCGAATACCTTAGGGAGTGTTCGGCATCGCGAGTTTGGCCTTATATGCATCAGCTCCGAATCATTGTCTTTGGTCAAATGTTGGGTTTTCCCGACTCCTATGTTTTGGTGCCTTATGTTCCGCTTTACCGGGTAAGGTAGCACCAGGAGAACTACTGCGATTGTGCCCTGGTTCATCCGGATGAGCACCTCAGTAGAGAAAGCCGAAAACTGACTATCATGATATAACGTGAGACTGGTCAACCACTCGGTGACCTACCGGAATGTTAGAATTCCTCCATCTTAACGAAGGGCCGTTTCCCGACCAGGCATGTATGCACCCCGCGATCGGGAGAGTGCGGAGCCACCAGGGGCTATCTAGTAGCCCCACTGTCAAACTCCTATGGCTAAGTGAAAGTGTTAAAGCACTATAGTCCGGTTGCCTCGCTCGCTACGCTATCACCTCCTTAATAGGACCAAGACATTGGGTTAAGTGTGAACACGCATTTTTTGCGAGCACCCCCGCATTTTATGCGTGGGGGTTGAAGCCGACGGCTGCAATCTTTCAGGTTATACACAAGTATACATAAACGGCCGCACAGGAGGCATCATACTACTTTCAGGCAAAAGTATAAAAATAACCTTATAAAAAATTCATAAAAGCATTGTGCTTACAATGAGAATACATATCACTCAAACATAATATTTTTCGAGCACTGGGCCTCTATCAAACGTGCTCCCTCGAGAACCTCCTCGAAATAGTGTTCGGCAGCCACCCGGCCTATGGCCGAACCCTGCGCCGCAACAGTGGTAGCGTCCATCTCCGCCCAGTATGCTTTAACACGGGCAAGGGCCATCCACGATCCTTCTATGCACGCCGACCTCTTCATCGCATTAATGCGTGACACCACATCAAGGAACTGCTGCATTAAGCCGAAATAGCTGTTCGGCTTTAGCCTTTCCGGCCATAGCTGATCCACAACGAACCTCATGGCGTGTCCGGACAACCTATTCAGTTCGGACCATTCGGCTAGCTGGTCAGTCAATGAAAGCGGACGCTCTGGAACGTGGAATTTTGTCTAGAACAGCTTGTCCACTTCACGATCTGTCTGACCTTGGAAGTACTTGGCTGCATCGGTAGCGTCGCCGCCAAATCCATATACGCATCTGCCGAACTCCATAGCCGATCCAGAGGGGCATATCGGGGATCTCCGAACTTCCTCCGTAACATGAAGGGTTTCCCAGCCGCAATATCCCCTGCTTCCCGCAGCTCCTCCTTCTTCGCTCTCATAATAGACTGGGTGTCTTTGTCTGCCGCCGCGACCTTCTCAAGGTCCGTTGCCTTCGCACGGTTTTCTTTCTCAAGGACCCGGCAACAATCGGCAGTGTCTTTTAATTCTACGGGCATCTTGGCCATCTTCTCCTGGCTCTCGCAATGTGCGGCCTTCTCGGCTTTCAACTCTTCGGCCGCCTTCATAGCAGCTGCATTACTAATCCTCGCTTGTTCCTTGGCTCAGGCAAGTTCCGCCCGCAAGGCTTCCACAGTGGCAGCTCCATCTGCAGTCACAACATATTAAAGATACTGGCATTATGCCGCTCTTACTATGTGGCGTTCACCGGATAATAACACTTACCCTGTGCCTCGTTAAGCCTCTTGTTAACAAGCTCGATGTCGGCGTCTGCCGCATCCAGTTGCCGTTTTAATTGGGCAAACTCCCTAGTCCGGCTAGCCACCGGAGCTCCCACCACCTGCACATAGAGGCAGTTTGGTTATTGCCTGGGAATATGATCCTCTGTCCGCCGCCGTTCTCGACGACAACCAGAGTCTTAGGGGCTACTATCTACACAGGGCACACCTAGCATGTGCAGTACTATCACATATTATCTCACATACCTCAAAGCCTATCAATAGACTCATAAAGGCTTCATGTAATCCGCTTTCAGCGGACGAGATTCTCTCCATCACCGTACCCATAAGCATACGGTGCTCTTCTGAGATGGCCGCTCGCCCCACCAACTCCCTCAGAACGTCCGACCGCACACCAGACGGTGCCGGACTCTTTCGTATGCTCTCTTCGGGAGCCGGACACTGGGGACTTCGAGGGTCTACGGGATTATCTTCTGGCCTCACCAGATCCAGAGAGGCCCTCCGCGACGACACTTCGGGGTTGCCCGCTTCTGGAGCGGAGGAGTCCGGGGGAGGTGTTTCGCTCTCCATCATCTCTGGAAGAAGATCCCCGAAGACGAGCTCATTTGAGAAGGGCTGAGGCCCGAACTGCAAGATAGATGCGGTGGTTATTTTCTCAGAGGAAAAAGATAGCATACCCTTACTATTAAAATATTTTGGATCACTTACCACTCGTTGGAGGGCTGATCCCCCCACGGACTCTGTGCGGCAAAAACACCCCCCAAGGCAGGACCCTCAGTGGGAGACCTCTTCTCCCGTTTGGAGGATTCGGCTTCTAGATCCTCAGAAGCAGTCCTTTTCCTCCCCCGATCGTCCTACTTCGTGGAGACGCTCGTTCCCTCGGTTGGAGTGGATAGCGATGGGGGCCCGCGTCCGCCCGTATTATCTCCCTCGGTATCTTCCTTCAAGGGCTCCGGGCAAGGTGCGACCTCGAGCATCTTCTCCAATACCGGATTTTCCAAACCCTCAGGGAGGGGGGCCAAACACCGAATCATCTTCGCCTTTGTTAGCCAGTCCTGGTCAAAAGGCGAACTCTCAGAAATAACTTCGAATAAAAGACAGCGTGTTCGGCTAGGGGATTTCTTACTTGTTCGGTAGCACAGTTACTGCTCAGGCCCACGTCCTCGGTGATATTCGGACATTCCACTTGAGGTCCGAAGAATGACCTGTACATCTCTTCGTGCGTCAGGCCGAGGAAACTTTGAATGGCACGTGGTCCCCCTGGGTTGAACTCCCACAAGCGCAGGGGCCGGCGTTTGCAAGGCTGGACTTGACGAACCAGCATGACTTGTTGAGGGAGTCCTGGATTAGGGGGTCTCTGGACAGCCGGACTATCTCCATTGGCCGGACTGTTAGACTATGAAGATACAAGATTAAAGACTTTATCTCGTGTCCGGATGGGACTCTACTTGGCGTGGAAGGCAAGCTAGGCAATACGTATATGGATATCTCCTCCTTTGTGCTTTCATTGGTGCTTTCATTGGGAGTTCCTCTGTGTCGTCGCCGTTAGGCTTGATGGCCCCTGTCAGTGTCAGAACCGGCGAATCTCAGGTAGGGGGTCCCGAACTATGTGTCTAGGCTGGATGGTAACAGGAGGCAAGGGACACGAAGTTTTACCTAGGTTCGGGCCCTCTTGATGGAGGTAAAACCCTACGTCCTGCTTGATTAATATTGAAGATATGGGTGTTACAAGAGTAGATCTACCACGAGATCAGAGAGGCTAAACCCTAGAAGCTAGCCTATGGTATGATTGTATGTTGTGATTGTTGTCCTACGGACTAAAACCCTTCGGTTTATATAGACACCGGAGAGGGTTAGGGTTACACAAGGTCGGTTACAAAGGAGGAGATATCCATATACGTATTGCCTAGCTTGCCTTCCACACCAAGTAGAGTCCCATCCGGACACGAGACGAAGTCTTCAATCTTGTATCTTCATTGTCTAACAGTCCGACCAATGGAGATAGTCCGGCTGTCCGGAGACCCCCTAATCCAGGACACCCACAGTAGCCCCTGAACCAGGCTTCAATGACGATGAGTCCGGCGCGCAGTATTATCTTCGGCATTGCAAGGCGGGTTCCTCTTCAAATTATGTGTACCTGTCGAAATAATGTCCGGTTCCTTGTGATGGTTTGTACTTCTTGGCTTCTACGCCCAATAATGGCCACTTTCCACCGCTCGAGCGAATGTGAAGAGCCAGGGTGTTTTCACATTTACCCCCCTAGCTATGTAAATGAGCCGCCTATTTAAAAAGACAAGGATTCAGATCCAAATCACATCATCCTCCCTTGCCGAGTCTTCATCAGAGTGTACCCGATAGAGATCCATTCCATCATGGCTGGTCGACACAGCTCCTCCTCTCGCACCCCTAGTTCCAAGCCTGGAGATTGGGAGAGATGTTCCATCCCGCACAGCAA
Source organism: Triticum dicoccoides (assembly GCF_002162155.2). Taxonomy (NCBI): domain Eukaryota; kingdom Viridiplantae; phylum Streptophyta; class Magnoliopsida; order Poales; family Poaceae; genus Triticum; species Triticum dicoccoides. The sequence goes on from NC_041380.1 coordinate 581,003,215, forward strand.
ATTGGTGATGCTTCAGTCCAAGGGATTTCTTCCCCCAGCATACTTGGTTCCGGTTCGAGCCGGGCTTGCCACTTATAATGGTGGAGAGCAAGCGGAGAGCTGTCCCAATCCCTCCAAGGGAGAGCGGGTATGCCTTGTCCCTTATCTGGTAAGAGGGCTCGGATTCCCAATCCATCCGTTTCTCCGAGGGCTTCTGGAGTTCTATGGCCTCCAGCTGCACAACCTTACGCCTGCCTCACTTCTGCATATCGCGGGATTCGTAGCCCTTTGCGAGTTATTTTTGGGTTGTGAGGCTCATTTTGCTCTGTGGAAGAAGCTGTTCTGCCTTGTGCCCCGTTCTAAGAAGGGATCAATATATCAAGTGGGCGGAGCCGAAGTGTGGCGTATCGCTGGGACCGGATACCTATCCGGGACCCCGAAGAAGACGTCCGAAGACTGGCCTTCAGAATGGTTTTATATAGAAGATGTCCCCCTTCCGGACCCTATTCGGATCGGCCTTCCTGAGTTTGACAACGCCCCTTTGAAGAAGCGCCAGAGCTAGCGTCCACGGAGCCCCCTGGAGGAAGACGACTGGGACATTCTTTATCTGATGAGCCGAATAAGCTCTTTAGCTCGATCCGGATTGACCATGATCGAGGTCATGGCTATATGCATTATGCAGGGGGTGCAGTCGCTCCAGTATAGAGGCCACCCCAGGCAGTAAAGGAGATAAACAGCCCTCCTCCATAGCCCGAGGACCCTGGACGGTCCCTTGACCCGGCCTCCTAGGAGGATCCGGACATATCCGTGGAGCTGATCGACGGGGTATTTTACCAAGGGAGTAATGACAATACCTTGGTGGCCATTACGACCGATCACCCAGGGCTAGTTCCAGCCTCACAGGTGACTGAGACCGAAGTCCCAGCACTTCAAAAGGGATATGTCCTTGTGCTCTTTTTTATTGCCGTATAACAGCCGTGTTTTGCAGGGGAGGTCCTCGGGGTAGAAGGCCGAGCCTGTGGCAACTAGCCAACAAGGGGCCGCTAGGCCAGGCAGGCTGAAAAGATCCGTAGTCCGAATTGAGGCACCGGCGCAGCGGTATAGCGCGCCGTCTTTATTGCAAGACATTATTTACAGAGGCATATTAACGCCCATGCCTTCTTTTCAGGAGAAAGAGCGCTCGCCGGACTATACCCGGAGAGGCTACCAACCGCGCATCCACAAGCCAGGCTCCAAGGCCGGACTCAGGGGGGCACGAGTACAAGGCATGCACCGGGTGCTCCTCCGACAGAGGATACGGATAGACTGTCCGCCACCCATTCCGAGGTGGAAAGTGCCATGAATCATAGGCGTCGCCGGACTGTTCTTCATGACAGTAGTTTCTCCCAAGAGGCTTTGGATGCCTTCAACTCAGGAGATGTGCACCTCCGTTCCACTCAAAATGGTCTAGCCAGAGCCACGGAGCAGTATGTAAAAGACATACGGGTGAGAAAATTTGATGATTATATATATCAGTAGCCCCTGAGACTTGAAACAGTTAGGATAACTGATTTAAGATCATTTGTTATGTAGGTTCTTACAGAAAAGAATACTCAACTGTCCCAGGAGCTGGAAGAGTGCAAAGCCCAACTTCAGGCCGCACTGTCCACCGCAGGGGGGCCCAAAGAGACCCCCGCTGGTAACATATCCGTCAAATGATAAGTATCATATTAGAGTGCGGCTTTATATGCAAATCTGACGATAAAATTGCAGATGACGCTGGAAGGAATCCGGATAAGCAGCATCTCATACGCCAGCTAAAGGCTGGTGAGAGCGTGCTAACGAGGGTGAGGCAGGAAAAGAATGATCTCCAAGATGCCAACACCAAGCTGGGCGTGGAACTAAAAGATGTTCGTGCCCAACTGTCGGATTCTGTTAAGGAGAATCGGCGGCTTCGACGCGGCATATTTAGTAAGTGCTTGAACGAACTTTGAAAAAGAGTTTGGCGAGGAAGCTGGTGCTTTCATTGAGAGTTCCGCTATGCCGTCGCCACAAGGAAGGATGTCCCGTCCCGTCTTTAAAGACGGCACTATCGCTGAGGGAGCTCTGGCTATCGGCCAAACTCTCCGGCTAGGTGGTTTTCTTATGACCGCCTGTTCGGCCGCTGCGCCGACGATGACTTCTCGGGTCATCGAAAGCAATCTTCACATCAACTCGGAACTCGCCGAGCAGTTAGATCCAATGGAGCTCTCTTCCCTGAACGAGCACTTGGATCGTATCGCCGCCCTAGGAGTCGCTACAGACTACGAACAGATTGGGCCTAAACCCGATCTAAGAGAAATTAACTCTCCCCAAGTCACCCATCACGTTGCAGTGGTGGAAGAACAATGCGGCAAAACTTCATCTATCTCAAGGACTAGCTACGTCCGGATTCCCGATCCCTCCAAGCCGGATACCCGCGGAGGGGAGGATGTCACTCAAAGCCTGAACCCAGAATCAGGCAGCGGGCCAGATTTACCGGAAAACATCCAAGAATCCAAACTTTCGAGTTCGGAAACTCCTTGGCCACTGAGCCTCAGATTGGGTGAGGATTCGGATTCAATTCCACCCACCCACCCAAACATACGCGATCTATCCCAAATTAGTTAAGAGCCCGCAGAAATAGTACACCATTACTGGGCCAGATTCCTCCTGGTCAAGAACAGGATAAAGGACTACCGCGAGGAAGACGCAATTTCACTCTTCTACAATAATTGCACGGACAAGGGAATCCTCAACGCCATAAGTCGTCGCGAAATTACAAGCTTTGCCGACTTGGTGTCCATAGTACAAAAGTACTGTGCGATGGAAAGCGCTTGGAAAACCGAAATAAAATTTTGGGATAATCCGGCCCTAAATACAAACCCAGTCTGAAATAAAAGGGTACATTATCACAATACACCTGGGTTAACTACCAAAAAGCAAAAGCCCTCTACGGGGCAAGGAACCGTACTGGAGGGATGGCTCAATGGACCCTGCAAAATTCATAGTACAGCGGATGCGATACCAACGCACAGCCTTAGAGCATGCTGGATACTCTGGCAGGTGGCCAAAAGTGGTGAGGATCTACTCCTCCCAAAAACCACAGAGCACCACCCCGAGGACAACAGTACGGTCTTAACGGTCTTCAAGACCTTCGCGTCAAATAAAAGACGGAAGCAAACACTCCGCAGCACGTCTGAAATTTGCCACAAAGCAGAAACAAATCCTTGGAGAGACACGACTATTACCTTCAATGCCAGTGACGAACCTAAAATCCGAATAGCCCGAGTACCAGTTGCACTGGTCCTCAGTCCAATTGTGGACGGCTTTCGACTCACCAAGGTACTCATGGACGGCGGCAACGGATTAAACCTCATCTATGAGGAAACTCTTCAAAAGATGGAAATAGACTGGAGCCGCATTAAGCAAAGCAGCACAACCTTTAGAGGAATCATCCCCGGTCGGGAAGCACGCTGCGCCGGAAAAATCACACTAGATGTGGTATTCGGCACGCCGGATAATTACAGGTCCAAAGAAATTACATTCCAAGTGGCCCCGTTCAGCAGCGGATACCACGCTCTATTAGGGCGGGAGGCGTTTACAATCTTCCAAGCCATACCCCATTACGGGTACATGAAGCTCAAAATGCCTGGGCCCAACAGAATACTCACTCTTGTTAGTGATCCGGACATAGCACTCCGCGCCGAAAATAAGACAGCTACACTGGCCCTTGAGGCACTATCCGAAGCCCTAGCGGCCGAAGAACTAACTGCGCTGCGCTCCACGGTGAACAGGGACGACGTGATACTCGATAAAAGATACAAGTCCACCTCCTTTAAGCCGGCGGACGAAATAGTCAAATTCCAAGTCCATCCAACGGACCCTACAAAAACAACTTCCATCGGGGCACAATTAAACCCTGATATTGATGCCGCACTATGAGAGTTCCTACGCGAGAACTGGGACATTTTTGCCTAGCACCCTTCAGACATGCCAGGAATCCCACGCAGGCTGGCTGAACACAGCCTAAATATCCTAAAAGGATTCAAGCCAGTCAAGCAGGCTCTTCGACGTTTCTCCGAGCCTAAAAGGCAAGCCATGGGAGAGGAACTAGCCAAGCTATTGGAGGCCGGATTCATCAGAGACATAAAACATCCGGACTGGCTAGCAAACCTGATGATGGTGCCAAAGAAGGACAAATCCTGGCGCTTGTGCGCCAATTTTAAGGACCTTAATAAGGCCTACCCAAAGGATCCCTTCCCCCTCCCCCGCATCGATCAAATCATCGATGCTACCGCAAGACATGATTCATTGTGTTTCCTCGATGCATACTCCGGCTACCATCAAATCAAAATGGCAGAGCCTGACCAAGCCGCAATGGCATTCATCACACCATACAGCCCATTCTGCTTCAACACAATGCCCTTCGGGCTAAAAACGTTGGTGCAACATATCAGCGCATGATTCAGACATGCCTGGCAAACCAGATCAGCAAAAAAGTGGAGGCATACGTGGATGACGTGGTCGTTAAAACCAAGCATGTCGAAACCCTAGTAGACGACTTGAGGGTCACATTCGACAACCTCCGAACATATGACATCAAGCTCAATCCAGAAAAATGTGTTTTCAGCGTACCAGCAAGAAAGCTCCTGGGATTCATCGTCTCCAATAGAGGTATTGAAGCTAATCCGGCCAAAATCCGAGTGTTGTCACAGTTGGCTACCCCAATTGACCTCAAACAAATACAAAAATTAACTGGATGTGTGGCGGCTCTAAGCCGCTTTATCTCCCGCTTGGGAGAAAAGGCATTACCCCTTTATCTCCTCCTACGGCGCACCGAACACTTCGAGTCGACGGACGCCGCCACGGCCGGACTGAACGAAATAAAAGCCATATTGGCAACAAACCCAGTCCTGGTCGCGCCAAACACTGGCGAACCAATGCTATTATACATTGCGGCAACTCATCAAGTAGTAAGCGCAGTGCTTGTCGTCGAGCGAGAAGCGGACGGACACAAATTTCCCCTTCAAAAGCCGGTTTACTACGTGTCCACAGTCCTTACCCCATGTAAATCACGGTACCCACATTATCCAAAGATAGCGTACGTGGTATTTATGGCATCCCGGAAGCTGCGACACTACTTTCAAGAGTGTTCGATAACGGTAGCCTCGGAAGTACCACTTAACGATATTATAAACAACCGCGACGCGACGGGCCGGATTGCCAAATGGGCCATTGAGCTCCTCCCGTTCGACATAACTTACAAACCACAACGAGCTATTAAATCGTAAGTTTTGGCCGACTTCGTCGCTGAATGGACGGAAGCCGAACTCCCTAAAGAGTACGTTACATATTCAAACTGGATCATGCACTTCGACGGCTCCAAAATGTTGGCTGGTATGGGGGCTGGCGTCATTTTGACGTCCCCAATAGAAGACACCATTCAATACGTACTGCAGATAATGTATACAGACTCCAACAACGCAGCCGAATATGAGGCCCTTCTCCATGGTCTCCGGATGGCAGTATCCATGGGCATTCAATGCCTAGAGGTGCGCGGGGATTCAAACCTCGCGATATCCCAAATAAATGGAGACTTTGATGCCAAGGATCCAAAAATGGCAGCTTATCGCAATGCCGTCCTAAAAATGTCAGCTCGGTTCGAAGGGCTCGAATTTCACCATGTGGCTCGGGAAAACAATCAGGCGGCGGATATCCTCGCCCGCATTGGCGCCAAACGCGACGCGGTCCCTCCCAACATTTTTCTGGAAAGGATTTTAAGGCCATCCGTAGCATGGGAAGGGGACACTCGTAACAACAGTCCGGACCCGGCCAAAATACCCGATACCGAACTCCCTGACACAATCGAAGGCTCCGCCACCGAAATAACACAATCAGCCCACGAAATATTGGCCATTATTGCCCCGTGGACAGAACCATTCCTAGCCTACTTAACTAGACAGGAACTCCCGGAGGACCAAAATGAGGCACGCTATATAGTGCGGCGATCAAAGGCCTACAGGGTCCACGAGGGAGAATTGTACAAAAAAAACGCTACAGGAGTCCTTCAACGGTGCATCTCTGAAGAGGAAGGACGAAACCTTTTGGCAGAAATTCATGACGGACTCGGCGGTCATCACGCCACAGCCCGGGATCTTGTGAGCAAGGCCTTCCGTACAGGATTCTATTGGCCAACGGCCCGGGCAGACGCACAGGACTTAGTCCACCGTTGTGCCGGTTGCTAGCTCTTTGCAAATCAAAGCCATATGCCACCCACCGCCCTCCGAACAATCCCCATTACATGGCCCTTTGCGGTCTGGGGGCTTGACATGGTTGGACCCCTTAAAGGTGGAACCCACAAGAAAAAATACTTATTGGTCATGGTGGATAAATTCACCAAATGGATAGAGGCCAAACCGGTTAAAACAGCCGAATCCGGACCGGTGATAGATTTCATATCCGGGGTTGTACATCGCTACGGCGTCCCCCACAGCATCATCACTGATAACGGCACGAACTTCACGGCCGACGAGGTAAAACTCTGGTGCAGCAAAATGGGCATCAAGCTCGATTATGCTTCAGTCTACCACCCACAAACCAACGGTCAAGTCGAACGAGCAAATGGTCTTATAATGAGCGGCATTAAACCCAGACTAGTGCGCTCCTTAACAGAGTGTGACATGCACTGGGTAGAGGAGCTCGACTCCGTACTCTGGGGGCTGCGGACCATGCCGAATCATAGTACCGGATACACACCATTTTTATGGTGTACGGCATAGAGGAAGTCCTGCCCTGTGACATAATTCATGACTCACCTCGAGTGCGCATGTACGAAGAAAGAGAAGCCGAGCTCGATCGGCAGGACAGTCTGGACACCTTGGAGGAAGAGCGCGACGTAGCCAAAGCCCGTTCCGCATTTTACCAGCAACAGGCTTGCAAATACCAAAGCAGAGAAGTACAAGCCAAAACATATAACGTTGGCGAACTAGTTCTCCGGCTGCCGGATAAGAAAAAAGAACAAGCTAGAGCCCAAATGGGAAGGTCCCTTCATCATCGAACAAGTTCTGACCGGCGGAGCGTACCGACTGCAGGATGCATCGACTAGTCGACTCGAGCCGAACCCATGGAACGCAGCCAGGCTCCAAAGATTCTACGCCTAGCACCGGACTTTATGTTAGTCCCCTCCCTTTCTCCATTTTCTGCATATGTGTCGTCTGTCTTGTTTCCCTTTCTTTCTTTTATTCCTCTAGGCCTTCAAGGGTCACCTTGTGCCTCACTTGTACATTACAGAGGTGCTAGCCGCACTATCTACACCTGGGGGCTTCTTTCAAAGAAGCATAAATTATTTACCTGGGCATCACGCCCAACACATGCGTTATACTTCTGCATGTACCTTTTTTCACCATTATATGCATCGATATGACTTAAGTTTTGGCCAAGCTGGGTTGCCTAGCTCTTGTATTTATGCTCTACGTTCCCGTTAATTCGGCTAGGGCATAAGGGGAGCACCTATGCGATTGTTACCGCCGGGTCAGCCGGACGTGTACCTCAGACTGGGTGAAGCCGAAAGCTAGCGTTCTTAAGAGAATATTCGGTCGGTGAACAAAAGATGACTTTTATTTATTAACCATATCTACCCCTAGACGTTTTTACTGTGCTTCTTGTCGCAGTCCGGACATGCACTTTAGGGCATGCCTACCCAGGGAAAGGAACCCTTAACGGAACTATTCTCTCTGGAAGATGGTTCTTACTACCCATGTAATATAACATAACTAGTTGGGAACTTGTCTGATAAAGCACTAATGACCCCTACGCCTGGTCTCCACGCATGCCCCGGTTCTTATATAACCGAGAGGGTATTCGGATACACTCCGGACTGTCGGGTCCCGAGGTTGAAGCGAAAAGGTCCGCCACGAGAAACGATCTACAATCCGGCTACAAGACATCATATATGTCACTTTACAATTACATAGTCAATTTGACTGGTTGAATTCCTCTTCAATGCCCTCCAATAGGCTGTCTAGTCTACAGTCCTGTTGGGAATACTTTGCGGCCAATTCTACTTAGTCGTACACTAAATTCATAGGGATCTCCTTGCCGTCAGGCCCCAGAGGTCCAACTTCGGCCATGTGGTTTGGGTCAGCCTTCGTGTACCGTGTCTTCACCATTGCCCAAGCCTCCCTGGCGCCCTGACGGTAGGCCGATATCTTCCATAATTGGAAACTCCGCCGTGCTCCCTTCAGCTTTTTTTCAAGCTCTCCAAGGCCTTCGGGTATGGAGACGGATGGCCACAAGGCCTGGGCAATGCCTTGCATCACCTGCCAAACTCGTTCGTGCATATGTGCGAGCTCGGGAAGAAGATCACCCGTTGAACTAGGCATCTCCTCGGCAGGACATCCTGTTAGCATACCTACAGACAAAACTCTGTCAGCCAGCTTCCTCGCCGAACTCTTTTTCAAAGTTCGTTCAAGCACTTACTAAATATGCCGCGTCGAAGCCACCGATTCTCCTTAACAGAATCCAACAGTTGGGCACGAACATCTTTTAGTTCCACGCCCAGCTTGGTGTTGGCATCTTGGAGATCATTCTTATCCTGCCTCACCCTCGTTAGCACGCTCTCACCAACCTTTAGCTGGCGTATGAGCTGCTGCTTATCCGGATTCACTCCAGCGTCATCTGCAATTTTATCATTAGATTTGCATATAAAGCCGCACTCTAATATGATACTTACCATTTGACAGATATGTTACCAGCGGGGGTCTCTTTGGGCTCCCCAGCGGCGGACAATGCGGACTGAAGTTGGGCTTTGCACTCTTCCAGCTCCTGGGACAGTTGAGTATTCTTTTCTGTAAGAACCTACATAACAAATGATCCTTAAATCAGTTATCCTAATTGTTTCAAGTCTCAGGGGCTACTGATATATATAATCATCAAATTTTCTCACCCCTATGTCTTTTACATACTGCTCCGTGGCTCTGGCTAGACCATTTTGAGCGGCACGGAGGTGCGCATCTCCCGAGTTGAAGGCATCCAAAGCCTCTTGGGAGAAACAAGCGTCACGAAGAACAGTCCGGCGACGCCTATGGTTCATGGAACTTTCCACCTCGGAATGGGTGGCGGACAGTCTATCTGTATCCTTTGTCGGAGGAGCACCCGGTGCACGCCTTGTAGTCGTTCCCACCCCTGAGTCCAGCCTTGGAGCCTGGCTTGTGGATGCGCGGTCGGTAGCCTCTTCGGGTATAGTGTGGCGAGCGCTCTTTCTCCTGAAAAGAAGGCATGGACATTAATATGCCTCTGTAAATAATGTCTTGTAATAAAGACGACGCGCTATACCGCTACACCGGTGCCTCAATCCGGAATGTGGATCTTTTCAGCCTGCCTGGCCTAGCGGACCCTTGTTGGCTAGTTGCCACAGGCTCGGCCTTCTGCCCCGAGGACCTCCCCTCCAAAACATGGCTGTTATACGGTAATGAAAAAGAGCACAAGGACGGATCCCTTTTTAAGTGCTGGGACTTCGCTCTCAGTCACCTGTGAGGCTGGAACTAGCCCAGGGTAATCGGCCGTAATGGCCACCAAGGTATTGTCATTACTCCCTTGGTAAAATAACCCGTCGATCAGCTCCACGGATATGTCCGGATCCTCCTAGGAGGCCGGGTCAAGGGACCGTCCAGGGTCCTTGGGCTGTGGAGGAGGGCCGTTTATCTCCTTTACTGCCTGGCGCAGCTCCTGCGATGAAATCGCTAGAATGAATACTTAAACTACGGGAATACGAAACGGATGGGCGAGAAATAATCTCCGCTTACCCAGCTCGGAGGATTGTACATGGAGAATCCTCCCTGTGGGTTGACACGGAGGAATTCCTCCTCTTCTCCCTTGTACAAAGTGGACAAGATCTTTATTAGATCAGCAGCCGATCCCAGCCCTTTGCGGCCGTGGCGGGTGGCGTCATCCTCCCCGTTGAAGTCCCACATGGGGTGGCCTCTATACTGGAGCGGCTGCACCCCCCGCATAATGCATATAGCCATAACCTCGATCATGGTCAATCCGGATCGAGCTAAAGAGCTTATCCGGCTCATCGGATAAAGAATGTCCCGGTCGTCTTCCTCCAGGGGGCTCCGTGGACGCCAGCTCTGGCGCTTCTTCAAAGGGGCGTTGTCAAACTCAGGAAGGCCGATCCGAATAGGGTCCGGAAGGGGGACATCTTCTATATAAAACCATTCTGAAGGCCAGTCTTCGGACGTCTTCTTAGGGGTCCTGGATAGGTATCCGGTCCCAGCGATACGCCACACTTCGGCTCCGCCCACTTGATATATTGATCCCTTCTTAGAACGGGGCACAAGGCAAAATAGCTTCTTCCACAGAGCGAAATGAGCCTCACAGCCCAAAAATAACTCACAAAGGGCTACGAATCCCACAATATGCAGTAGGGAGGCAGGCGTAAGGTTGTGCAGCTGGAGGCCATAGAACTCCAGAAGCCCTCGGAGAAACGGGTGGATTGGGAATCCGAGCCCTCTTACCAAATAAGGGACAAGGCATACCCGCTCTCCCTTGGAGGGATTGGGACGGCTCTCCGTTTTCTCTTCGCCATTATAAGTGGCAAGCCCGGCTCGAACCGGGATCAGGTACGCTGGGGGATGAAATCCCTTGGACTGAAGCATCACCAATTTGTTGTGCGGGATGGAACATCTCTCCCAATCTCCAGGCTTGGAACTAGGGGTGCGAGAGGAGGAGCTGCGTTGACTGGCCATGATGGAATGGATCTCTGTCGGGTACGCTCTGATGAAGACTCGGCAAGGGAGGATGATGTGATTTGGATCTAAATCCTCATCTTTTTAAATAGGCGGCTCATTTACATAGCTAGGGGGTAAATGTGAAAACACCCTAGCTCTTCACATTCGCTCGACACGTGGAAAGTGGCCATTATTGGGCGTAGAAGCCAAGAAGTACAAACCATCACAAGGAACCAGACATTATTTCGACAGGTACACAGAATTTGAAGAGGAACCCGCCTTGCAATGCCGAAGATAATACTGCGCGCCGGACTCGTCGTCATTGAAGCCTGGTTCGGGGGCTACTGTGGGAGTCCTGGATTAGGGGGTCTCCAGACAGCCGGACTATCTCCATTGGCCGGACTGTTAGACTATGAAGATACAAGATTGAAGACTTCGTCTCGTGTCCGGATGGGACTCTACTTGGCGTGGAAGGCAAGCTAGGCAATACGTATATGGATATCTCCTCCTTTGTAACCGACCTTGTGTAACCCTAACCCTCTCCGGTGTCTATATAAACCGAAGGGTTTTAGTCCGTAGGACAACAATCACAACATACAATCATACCATAGGCTAGCTTCTAGGGTTTAGCCTCTCTGATCTCGTGGTAGATCTACTCTTGTAACACCCATATCTTCAATATTAATCAAGCAGGACGTAGGGTTTTACCTCCATCAAGAGGGCCCGAACCTGGGTAAAACTTCGTGTCCCTTGCCTCATGTTACCATCTGGCCTAGACGCACAGTTCGGGACCCCCTACCCGAGATCCGCCGGTTTTGACACCGACAGGGGGGTAAGTAGAACTTGATGAGGTAATTGTACCTTGTCTCGAATTGGAAGGAAGCTCATCACAGAAAACCGTTCCCATGATGCTTACACCAACTAGAGAAGAAGCTAATGATGATGATCATGAAACTTCAGATCAAGTTACTACTAAACCTTGTAGGTCAACAAGAGCACGGTCCGCACCAGAGTGGTACGGTAATCCTGTTCTGTAAGTCGTGTTAGTAGACCATGACGTACCTATGAACTATGAAGAAGCTATGATGAACCCAGATTCCGATAAATGGCTTGTGGCCATGAAATCTGAGATCGGATCCATGTATGAGAACAAAGTGTGGATTTTTTACTATTACGACATTTGTGCGGCTTTTGCATACATTCTTCTAAAGCTAAACTACAGTGCTAACTACGATGTTATTATTATGTTTTTCAATAGAAAACCCCAAAAGGATTGTGTGCCTGATCTGATGTTTCTAAAAGGTTGCCTTGATGTTATTAGCTTATGGCCAAGTCTGCCTAGGCTTAACCGCTATTATACAAGATTTCTCAAACCGATGAATACATGACAATCAAAGAATAGAATAAATATATGAAGAATCAGAGGGAGCTACTTGGAAGCAATATTGTGCGAAGCGCAAGAATTGGAGACAGGATAATCTCCATTCTCCAGAACGGAGAGTCAGGGCTTATCTTATTTTATGCTATTTTACCTTAGAGAGGGTAGTAGGTCCTAGCTAATACTCATGATCATGTGCTAAAAACAATTAAGTAGGGTTGGTTAGATGACTATGATGATGATGAGTATGACTTGTTATTATGATAACGAGTACAAGTTGTTAGATGACTATGATGATGATGAGTATGACTTGTTATTGATAACGATGATGAGTTATTATTAATGATGATGATGCTTAGTTGTTATACCATTATGAGCATGATCAGTTATTATATATATCAAGGGTGAAATAAACATGGATAAGATTCAAGCGGAGACAACACATGGTGGAGATCAAAAGTACTACTAATCCAAACTTGATCATATTAATCCAAACTAAAGTGATCAAGTTTGGATTAGTAGTACTTTGGATATGCACCATGTTGTCTCCACTTGAATCTAATCCATGTCTCTTTCACCCACTGAAGTAATAACTCATCATGATCATAAAATCATATGACGAGACCACTATAAACTAGTACAAATACAGCAGCAATATGTAGTAGGAAAAAATAGAAAACTTTACCAATAATGCTGGAAGCCCACCAGGTGCTACTGCTAGGTAGGTGTATGTAGTAGTACCGCTTGATGGAGAAAGACACTACTACTAGGAAGGTGTAGTAGTAGCGCCGGACAGGAAAACACGCTACTGCTATGCAGGGTAGTAGTAGCACGCCTTGACCTGCACTACTACTGAACATTAGCTGTAGCGTCGTATCAGTAGCACGCCCCCCTCGCCACTACTATGCCTCCAACCCGCACTACTTCTATACTTATCCCTAGTAGTGGACAATAGAGACAGATAGTTTTGGTGTTGTGCTGCCTCTCACAGCCAACGTTTTCTCTTCTCTATTCGTCTTGTCTCAACTCCAAAATAAACATGCTTATACAAAATATCAAGATTAGTGATAACATTCACCTCCTAATCTTGATATCACAAGCTTCGATGCGGATCACCCGCCACCACTTGACACACCATCATGGCGCCGAAGAAACTTGCCGTGGACAACGCCTCCGCGACGCCGATCACCACGTCGTCTCCATCTTGCAGCATCGCACCGCAACCAACCACCAACGACATCACGCCACCGATGGCCTCCACCTCATGTCGTCGTCCTCCACCTCCCATGGAGTCCGCCGCATCACCGTCACTGTCGCAAGTCAACAAGGGCCCGTCACTAGTAACAACTAGATGATACCCCGCGCGTTGTTGCGGGACTTATAAGCACATTATGTAAATCTATAAAGCTAATTCATAAATAGATGTGATTGTATATTAGAAATAAATAGGATGGTAGACATAGTGATGGAGTATAGCTGTGACAATACACAATATTGTGGCAATTAGCTATAAGAACTAGTAGAAATCAGGGCTTTGGTCACAGCTCAATGTACACATTAGTCCCGGTTGCATTACGAACGGAGACTAATGTGAGCATTAGTCCCGGTTCGAGCGGCTATGGCATCGGGAAGGCATTATTCCCGGTTCACATGGGACCTTTAGTCTCGGTTTGAGACACGAACCGGGACTAAAGGGTGCGATGCCCTTTAGTCCCGGTTCGTATCTCAAACCGGGACTAAAGATTAGACCTTTAGTCCCGGTTTGAGACACGAACCGGGTCCGCCGCATCACCGTCGCCGTCACAAGTCAACAAGGGCCCGTCACTAGTAACAACTAGATGATACCCCGCGCATTGCTGCGGGACTTATAAGCACATTATATAAAGCTATAAAGTTAATTCATAAATAAATGTGATTGTATATTAGAAATAAATAGGATGGTAGAGATAGTGATGGAGTACAACTGCGACAATACACAATATTGTGGCAGTTAGCTATAAGAACTAGTAGAAATCAGAGCTTTGGTCACAGCTCAATGTACAAATTAGTCCTAGTTGCATTACGAACGGAGACTAATGTGAGCATTAGTCCCGGCTCAAGCGGCTAGGGCGTGTCTCAAACTCTACCCCCCTACCCCCCTATCGCCATTTCAGTTTTGAAGAAAACAAAAGAAAATGATAAAAACTTCAAAAATTAAAATCCTTCGAGATGTAGTTATAATACTACATCTACTAGGGAAAATTTAAGAACTTAAATTTGGACATGTTTTGCAAAAACGTGTTATGAAAAAGTATAATATATCAAAATGTTCAGCACAAAAATCGGTTATGAAAGGAAAAACTATGGTCAAATTCTGAAAGGAGAAAAATTTATCCTCAATTTTCAGTTTTTTGAATTTTTGGTCAAACTACTTATTCAAGAAATATTAGTGTTACTAATTAATTATTGTTTTTTAGAATAATAGTTTCAAACTCAAGCGGTTCTTCATACTCAAGTTCAACTCCAAAGGGTTAATAGGATTGACGCTTACTATTGTCACGAAAACAACAAGTGCAGACTTGAAAATGAAGGAGAATAGAACTCGGAAGTTAAGAGCATCTCCAGCCGCGCCCCCAACAGGCCCCCCAGGTGACTTTTTTAGAATAGAACTCGGAAGTTAAGAGCAATGAAAAGCCGTGGCGAGGTGGCTCGGCGCCGGGGCGGATGAATGCAAAGAACTAGCATCGTCTCGAAGGCTACTACACGCTCTACTCCGACTACTTCGTCGACACTCCACTGCACGGCGACAAAACATTTCGGCACCGTTATCGGCTGAGCCGAAAGCTTTTCCTCAGGATTGTGAATTCCATCCGGGAGTTCGACATCTACTTCAAGTGCAAGAAGGATTGCACCGACAAACTTGGATTCACCTCAATCCAGAAGTGCATGACAGCGATGAGGATGCTTGCATATGGAGTTCCCGGTGATTCACTCGATGACTATGGGCGCATGGCCGAGTCCACCACCATTGACTATTTCTACAAGTTCTGTCGGGCAGTGGTGACAGTGTTTGGACCGCAATACTTGCGAACACCCAAAGCGGAAGACATTGCTCGGATCCTAGCACAGAATGCAGCAAGAGGATTTCCTGGGATGCTTGGAAGTATCGACTGCATGCATTGGAAATGGAAGAACTGCCCATTTGCTTGGCAGGGGATGTACAAAGGTGCCAAAGGCGGTTGCAGTGTGATACTTGAGGCGGCCACACAGGACCTCTGGATTTGGCACTCTTTCTTTGGTATGCCAGGAACTCACAATGACATCAACGTGCTGCAGTGCTCCCCTGTCTTTGCCAAGCTTGTTGAAGGTCATTCTCCTCCGGTGAACTTCATGCTCAATGGGCGGCACTACAACAAGGGATACTACCTACTTGATGGCATCTATCCGAGATGGTCTACATTTGTGAAGACTATCTCAAATGTTGTGCCAGAAAGCAAGAAGTCCCAACCGCCCCTAGCGCTGATTCTGCCGCCAGCTCGCCCCAGGGCAGTGATTTTTATGCCTCCAGGGGGGCTAATGGCTGGAGATGCTCTAAGCGTGCTCAGGTTGGAGTAGTGAGAGGATGGGTGACGGGCCGGGAAGTTAGATGATTTGGAATGATGAGGGGTGATTAGAGATTAGAGGTTAAATTGAGCAGTGATGAGGGGTGATTAGAGATTAAATTGTCAAATAATTCAAAAATTTGAAAATCAGGAAAAAAGTTCAAAAAATCAAAAAAAAAATCCTTTAGTCCCAGTTAGTGTTATCAACCGGGACTAAAGGTGGAGCTCCAGATAGCGGCCACGTGGAGCCCCTTCAGTCCCGGTTGAAAGCAGACCGGGACTAAAGGTTTTGGGCTTTAGTCCCGACCCTTTAATCCCGGTTCCAGAACCGGAACTAAAGGCCCTCTGGAACCGGAACTAAAGGCCCGTTTTCTACTAGTGATGGTATAAGCTTATTACACATACTGACGGATAAGAAATTCTATGATATAATATATAAAATAACAATCTCTAATCTAATGTGTAATAATTGTGCCATGCCATGTGCTTGTAGATGAGCCTTTTCCATCCTTGATATACCTGACAGAAAACAAAAACCTAAGTAGCTGATATAAAATGTTACATACAGATTGTAATTTTAATGTTGTGAGATTAAATAGAGCAAATAAAAATCAGCGGATGCAACTTTGTGGTAATAAATAATGACATTTACTGTCACCACAATAGCTATATCTTGAAGATCTTGTTATCATATCTATGCTTGACGGGTTGATAGCAACAAAAAAGTGAATTCAATATGATGTTTGAAATGTTCTCACACCCGCGCAGAAACCTTTCATTTGCGTGTCAAAAGTGATTACTACTATTGACATGGGACAAATTTAGTGATGGTACCTGAGTTGAAACTCGAACATAAAATATGTCTCAGTAGCAAAGAGAATGATAAGCATCAGAACAAATTTGTCAGTATAATTAGTAAATCTACACTTTAAAATATGTCTCCATATATATATCCATATGAAGTTCGTATTGAAATCTTTAAAAGGCTTATATTTAGAAACGGAGGGAGTACAAGATAGATTCAGAGAAGCCTATCAAGCATGACATCTCACATCACACAGTACTTTTTTTTTAAAAAAAAACTGACCTTAATTTGATGTAAATCATGCACTATGAGGATTTTTTTTTGAAAGAAGGTTGCTCCTGGCCTCTGTCCACTACTCCCTCCGTTTCAAAATAGATGACTCAACTTTGTACTAACTTTAGTCATCTACTCTTTCTATCCGGAAATACTTGTCCGAGGAATGGATGTATCTATATGTATTTTAGTTCTAGATACATCCATTTGTATCCATTTCTATGACAAGTATTTCCGAACGGAGGAAGTATTTTGGAACAGAGGGAGTAATACACAAAGCCCAAATAAGTATGGTATTAAATGATATTACCTGTCTACAGCGATTCCTAAAACCATACCAAATATTGTCTAATTCGTTGTCCGGTGTGAAATGTTTTCACAGCTCTCATGCCGTCAGTTTCTTTCCTTTTCAAGCTTACGATTCTGGAATATCTAGATCTCCAACCCTAGCATCATCTCCATCCCCAGCATCATCCATTGCACCGTGCAGCCTCTCATCTCAAGCGCCGGCGTGTGGAGGACTCAAGGTTAGCTGCCTGCCCAGTACTTGCTAGTAATATCTTATTGATGCAGATCTGTTGCTGCTTGATTGAATTATTCCGTGATCCATCCCACTTCCTATCTAGCTTTGACATGGGTCATTCTGGAAGCCAACCACGGCTTGGTGCTGCTAATTCCGCCGACAACCCGGAGGTTGTACTCCCGGGCGACGAGGGTTAGATCAAAAGGTTAGCTTTCTAGGAAGCTAAACTTTCTTCTTCTTGGAGTCTTTACTGGATCCAGGGCCGTACCCCGGAAATTGAGGCCCTGGAGTGAAATCACAATTTAGGCCCCATATATAAGAAAGTCAAGTAGGCAATTTAAACATTATTTTTGTTAGTCACTACAGCAGTACAGATTTCTCAAGAAACTACATAATACAAGAGAAAAATCTTAGAATTTTGAGCTACAGGTTCATCTTTTACTCTGTTAGCCAAAGCGTGCCATCCTTTGAGCATTTCTTGATACAAAATCTTCAATTAGATCTTCATAAGCAACCCCCTCCAGTATATCATTTTCAATTGCTATAGTAGCCAACCCACTGAGCCTTTCTTGTGTCATTGTTGAACGTAGATAGGACTTCAATAATTTCAATTTGGAGAAACTTCTCTCAGCTGATGCGACGGTCACTGGAATAGTTAACAAAATTCTATATGCAATAGTTGCATTAGGGAAACAATCTAGCCGTTTAAGAAATTTCAAGATATCAACCGGCCCCATATTATCATTTGGAATGAAACTTTTAAGTAAATTTAGCTCAACATATAATTCACTACCATTAATGTCTGATTTCCCCCCACTCTTTAGTGCAGCCTCAAGAACACTACAAGAAGATTTTAAGCTCTTCTCATCCAATAATTTTAGTGCATCAGAAGTAAATAAAAAAACCAAAGTTCTTTTGGAATGATTCATATTGCTCAAATCTTGTTGTAACTGAACTGATAGCCTGATCAACAACAGGAATAAAATATTTTCTCCTAAATGATTCATGTGCAGGTTGTGAAGAAATTAACACATCATCTGGGTTTTCGTCAAATTGTTTCTTTCTTTTAATCTCACGCTTTTGACGAAATGTAGGATCGATCTCCATTTCAAGTGCAATTTCTTTTGCTGTTTCCAATGCATTACAAAAACCAGTGTCTCTATACCCATTAAAAAAGGTAATTAGCCCCTGCACTTGCTCAATAGCAACATCAATAAGCATATCCTTTGATTGTAAGTTCTTGCTGACCAGATTGACGGCATACAGTATTTCATACCAAATAACAATAGCTACTAAAAATTCAAAATCACCAAGTTCATTATTCGCGAGAGATTTAGCTTCACTGCTAGTTTTTGGATCATTATCAATATCAGATACTTGCAGTAAAGCTTCTCGTATGTTCGAAATCTGAAATCTTATAGCTTTAACACTATCTATTCGACTCTCCCAACGAGTAGAATGACAACGACTTGAGAGTCAATCCTGTTGTATCATCTATATTATCTTTCAAGATCTGCCACTTTTTAGTTGAATTAGCAAATGTTGTGTAGATGCGTTGTATGATTCCAAAAAAGTCCTTTGCTTTACCACAAGTTTTTGCCATGTCACAAAGTGTCAAATTAAGACTATGACAACCACATGCTGAATAAAAAGCTCTAGGATTTTTATCCAAAAATTTCCTTTGAATACCATTATTCTTACCTTTCATATTCGCACCATTATCGTAGCTCTGTCCTCTCACATCATCTATATCCAGGTCAAGATTCCATAGTTCTTCCTGCAAAACATCAAAAAGCCCTTGCCCAGTTGTATCATTGACATCCAAAAATCGTAAAAAGGATTCCTCAATGGAAACAAAAGTCGAAGATGCATTGACATATCGTATTATCAGAGACATTTGTTCTTGGTGGCTCGCATCAGGGGTACAATCAAGTATAACGGAAAAATACTTTGCTTCTTTAATTTTTTTAATTATCTCTGACTTAATTGCAGAAGCAAGCAAATGTATTAACTCATTTTGGATCCCATGACCAAGGTAATGAACATGAGTTTCATTGTTTGTTATGCGCCTAACATGCTCCTGAATAATTGGGTCGAACTCAGCTAGCATTTCAACCAAGCCTAAGAAATTTCCATTATTATCTTGATACAATGTCGAGTTAGTACCACGAAATGCAAGATTGTGTTTCGCAAGAAATTTTACCATCAAAAGAATTCTAAATAGAACTTTTCTCCAATGGTCCTTTTCTTCCTCAAGTTGTCGCTGTGCTACACAA
The DNA here is from genome assembly GCF_002162155.2 of Triticum dicoccoides. Taxonomy (NCBI): domain Eukaryota; kingdom Viridiplantae; phylum Streptophyta; class Magnoliopsida; order Poales; family Poaceae; genus Triticum; species Triticum dicoccoides. The sequence goes on from NC_041380.1 coordinate 581,022,760, forward strand.
TTAATAGTTTGATGCTTTTGCAACCGTAGTCGCAAATCATACCAAGTGACCATATTCAGAACATGTTCGGCACTTGTTTTGTGCTCTCTAATTCTAATGCTAATATGTGCCCACAATCATTAAAACCCTCACAAGGCAAATGACCCTTTCCATGCCCCTTTCGAAATAGTTTGCAACAAAAGCAGAATACCTTGTCAAGTTCTCTAGAGTATACAAGCCAATCTCTATCACACTTCTCTCCATTTGGTAGAACTCTTGTGTAAAATATCGAAGAAAAGCATCTTTTATTTTTATCCTTCCGGCCTTTTTTTATAGTTAAATCTCTTTTGGGACCCTTTTCTACCAAGATGTCAATCGCTTTTGAGTCAAGGGCATCCCAATTCCTTGGATCAAATATATCTGGCCGGAAAGAAACATTACCATCGGAAGATGCATCCATGTTATTCTTATCAGATGAACTATCCATGTTTTCATTAACACTAGCGCCAACGACATTTCCATGGAGGTTAGCCTCATCAGGATTAGTATTCTCAACCTGAATGTTGTCAACATTATCATCAACATCAGCCTCTATATTCTGATTTTCGGAAGAAACTTGTGGTTCTTTCACAACAAATTTATCAAGAGACCCCTTCAGAGAATGAATAAGATATTCAGCTTTTTTCTTCTTTGTACGTTTTTCATACCCAGATTTATACTTCCTACCAGGGCGTTTAGAACTAGAAGACATCTTAGAAAATTAAGAAAAACCAAGGATACACAAATGCAAGAAAGAACAACGGATCAACTAAAAAGGGGTGAAAAGGGGGCGAAACAACCTTTGGTTGCTGACTGTTGACGGATGCAGATCATCAGGCGGGGGCGCTTGGTGCTCTGATTGCTCACCTCCAAGGACTGCGGCCACCAAGCAGCGAGATTCCAACCCAGGCCTGTTCCAACCTCTTGATTTTCTAAGGGGACGATGGATGGATTAATGGATCAGTGGAAGAAGCAGTAGAAAACGCCCTAATTTATAGATTGATGCGGAAACGAACCTGCAGTTCACTGTGTACTTGCCATCAATGGCTCTCTTCTTGGATAATAATTGGGAAGCCATTCGAGAAAGGAGATGAAGAGTCTGCGAGTTAATTGCGAGCGAGTTAATTCGGCAGCCGCCGGCGAGTCCTGGTCTCGAGGAATAGAGTTGTAGAGAGAGAGAAAAGAACGGCAAAAATCACATATTTGACCTGAGGCAGAAATCAATTCACAAACTGACCTGCTTTCAATAAAATTTCACTCTGCTGACCCTTCGGTGTGACGCCCGACAGCTGGGCGTCGCACCCTACTGTGCAGCGCCTATCACTTAGGCGTTGCACTTGCCGCCAGCGTGGCAGCCCTGGTCCAGCTGCGGCCCCACACGCACCTGTGTAGCGCCTAAGTCTTAGGCGCCACACGTGTAATGTGCAGCGCCTAGCTCGTGGGCGCTGCACAGTCTGTGTTCCACTTGGGCTGGCCCCACCCTCTCTCCCCTCCCACCCCCACCCCACACGCCCCCACCCCACCCAAACTCTAAGGCTTGCGGCCCTCCTCTCTTCCCCTCTCCCCCCTCTCAAATCCTTCTCAAATCTTGCAAATCCGGAGTATTTGACCGTGGATTTCGAAGCCAACCCCTCCCTTAAGGTAATCTCCTCCGATCCCCTCGTTTTCATCCATAGGAATTGTCACATTTGCTCAAATCTTGCTAGTTTGGGGGAAAACCCTAGTTTTGACTTGGATTTGCAAATTTGTGTTGAATGATATTATGTTTCTTTGCTAACTTGGGTTGGTTAAGCTTCCATAGTATGCTAGGGTTAGGGTTATGTGTGTTTGATGTTGGTGTTAGGGTTATGCTATGGTTATGGTTGTTTTATATGTTAGGGCATATGTGTGCAAATATTTTTCTTAAGTATTTACTTGATATATGTGTGTTTTTGATTATTGTAGGGATGGGGAGAACATGTGTTTATGTTCATCATGTGGATAGAGAGGCCTTTTTGAAAGGCAATGTTGAGACGGACCCGAATGAGCTTGACATGGTGTTTGAGAGTAGTCCTAGCTATGCGGAGCTTTTGGAACAAGTGAGGAAAGATTTGAATTGGACGGACCCAAGTGACGTTGTTGAGTTCGAGGGAAGGCATAATGTTGGTTTTGGAATGCACATCCGTTGAAAGACAATGCGTGTGAACTCCGAGCAACGTTGGGTTGCATACAAGGAGACGGTTGCCGAATCTCTAGACAAGGCTCTTGAGTTATTTGTCTCCAAGAAGGTTGAGTCTACTTTGAATTTAGACTTGAACCGGAACCCCTCCCCGTTGGTTGCTAGCACTCCCCCACCCATGAACCAAGATCAAATGAGTGAACCTCAATTCACGCAACAAGATTGGCCAACATTGAGCCCGACTCCAAACAACCAAAATGAAGGTTTTGAAGAGGAGAATGATGAGTACGAGGAGGATGACAACGAAGTTGACCTCCATGACAACAATGTGGGTGATCTCGACCAATATCATGTGCAAGAGACAATGGACCAATCCATCCTTTTTTCCCGTGCATATGCATCGGACTCGGATGACGATGGTCCCGATGAAGAAATTGATGAGGAGGGGTTCACGCCGAAGGAGGACGAAGCATTCAAGAAGGTATTCGGGCGGGATCACAAGACACCATTGTTCAAGGATCTTAGTCTCGCGGATGAAGCCGTTGTGGATGGTGGCAAATGCATATCTCTTGGAGCTAGGCCAAGTTCTCACCGTGATTTGGAAGACGGCAAGAACGGGATATATCCCGGTTGTGAGTTTCAATCCTTCTTGGAATTGAAGATGTGGCTCGACAACTACTCGGTTACACATTATCGTCCACATAAAGTGGCCAACTCGGATGTTAATGTGCGTTACACGGTCAAATGTGAAGTGCCAACATGTCCATGGATTGTGCGTGCAAGGCCATGGAAAGGAGGTCCCACTTGGCGCATAGTGAGTTGTCTACCAACTCACATGTGCCGGCACAAGAATGCGGATGGCAAGCTTGTGCACCAACAACACAGACAACTCATGTTCGAGTTCATTGCTTACAGGCTGTCCAACCAAATATCCACACTTCCAATAATGAGCATCAAGAGTGTCATTGACCTTGTGAAAGCCATCTTTCATTACAAGGTGAAGTACGGCAAGGCATGAAAGGCGAAGCAAGCCGCATTCAAGATGTTGTATGGCAATTGGGAGGAAGCATACAATCGACTCCCTAGGTTGTTGTTAGCTATGGCCGCCACAAACCCAGGCATGGTTCACGTGGTTGAGCCTCATGGGCACCAAACTTTGATTCATAACGGGAGGACCGTCCGAGTATTTGGCCGTGCATTTTGGGCCTTTGAGCAATGCGTGAGGGCTTTTGAGCATTGTCGGCCCGTCATCGCCATTGATGGCACGTTCTTGACCGGACAATACAAGGGCACTTTATTGGTTGCAATAGCAAGTGATGCCAATAACCGGGTGTTGCCTTTGGCTTTCGCTTTGGTTGAGGTGGAGAACAATGATAACTGGGAGTGGTTCTTGCGTCAACTGAGAACAAGGGTATTACCGGCTGAAAGGGAAATTTGTGTCATATCGGATCGCCATGCTGGAATTCTAAATGCGGTGGTGATTGACATTCCCGGACATAGAAAGTTGCATCATCGATGGTGCATGAGGCACTTTTGTGCAAACTTCTATAGGGCATGTGGTATCAAGGATTTGGCCGATGATCTTCAGGATTGTTGTCTCGCTTTCACCAACAAGCGGTTTTCCACATTGTTCAATGCATTGCTCAGACACAAGAAACTTGACCCCGGCGGTCAGGAGTTTCTCAATAAGAACATTGCCGAAAGGAATATGTGGGCACGTGCTTTCGATGAAGATGGCCGGAGGTACGGTCAAATGACAAGCAATATGGCAGAATGCTTCAATAAGGTGCTCAAGGGTGTACGTGCATTACCCGTGACGGCAATAGTTCAATACACATTTGACAAGATGAATGAATACTTTTTGAAGCACTCAATGGAGACTGATAAGCAGATTGCTGGTGAGAACAAGGATAAGCACAAGTACAATTTCCCACCAAAGGTTGAAGAATGGTTGGAATTTCAATCACGAAAGGCAGACTCCGAAGAAGCTGTTCTATATGACGACAACGAGTGGAAGTATGAGGTGAAAGAGCCCGGAGGAACCACAAATGATGGCCGCCAGCACGGAGGCCGGGCTTTCAAGGTCTCCCTAACACGGTGCGATTGCAGCTGCATGAGGCCGTCTTTGCTTCATCCCCCATGCTCGCACTTGTTAAATGCATCCCGGGTTAGGAATGTGGACGTCAATCACCCTCTAACCGTGAGGGAATCCGAGTTCTCAATCATGACGGTAAAGAAGACATGGACTCCACGGTTCCAGCCATACTTGGACCAATCACAATGGCCGGAGTATCATGGAGTTCAACTATGGCCGGACCCGGAATTGAAGGTCGTTAGCCGGGGAAGACGTAAGACTAAGCGTCTTAGAGGTGACATGGACGGATGGGGCCATGGTGGCGGTGGAGAATACGGCACCGGCCAATTCCAAGAGCCTCGTGAGGAATCCCGTTGTGGGGGCTGCAGTAATGGGGGACACAACACAAGAACTTGTCCCAAACCAAGAAAGAGATCAAAGAAAAATGCGTTAGCCATTCAAACATGTGTAATACGGTCAACAGGAAAGTAAAGAGGGGAACACTTTACCACATAGTTAATCACCGGAACAGCAGGCACTCCTTGCCCTAGCCTGACATCTCTGTTGTACTTCCCCTTTGCTAGATCCTCAAAGTTTACGGGTTCTTCAAGAATATCCTCATTATATGCCGGCGGGCATATCTCAACTCGAGTAGTTCCAATAAACCATCGTACGTAGTTATCAAAAGCAAGTGAGTTGTGCTCACGAAGCGGGGCGCGTGCAGTGCTACGAGCTTGCTCCACACAAAGCTGGAAGCGGGTAACATACGCAGAATGATGCTTGGCCCAGTCCTTTATCTTCCGTTGCCTTCTCCTGTCCAACCTGCGTGGTATAAAACCAAACATTAGCACAATCAAAAGGAGTCCTGATGATTAGACAATACGCACACATGCTCTCTTACCTATGAAGTGCTTTATCTGTGTCCACCCAATCCGGCGGGTGAGGCTGGAAAAGACCAAACTGACGATACACGCGATGCGGCAAATGAAACTCAACCGCCCAGTTGCATATCAATGGGCACCGCATAAGCCAGAGATCCTTATCCCGCAAGCACATCGGGTTGAGGCGGAAGTCCGCGGTGTACCCCAAGCTCTCACCCGCGCCATATGGCTGCCATTCCACCTATGAAACAGGGCAACAATGCAAATTTGATAACTATTTTTCAAGCAAGCATGAGAAAGGACTAAAGTAATGACCTCCTTACCTGCTCAGGCGTAATCGTGTCCAACTCGGCAATGTACTTTTGGTACATGAGATTGACATCGTTCGTCATCTCGGAAACGATATCCCACTTGTAAGCCCACGTGGGGCGCCGTAATTCGTCATGTTCATCTGCATACCAAGGATCAAACCTGACGCTCTTCGGGCATCCAACAGGCAGACGCTCCCAGCTCCATACAGAAAGTAGAAGCAGATTACCACCAATGCCTGCACTAGGTGTGATCCTGCAACACGCATCATCCAGCTACATATGAAAGAAAAACAATGTTAACTTGACAGCAAGCTTGCATTGCTAATGAATAAATGAGTTGATCACAAAACAGACCAACTACCTGTCGGTACAAGTAGGCAAGAGTCGCTGAACCCCAGCTCCATTTGCTATCGAAGACGGTCAACGCCTTCAGCCACATCCATGGAGCGTTCTTGCCAGTGGAGTCAGGAAACAAAGTCCTCTACACAATGTACCACATATACACACGAGCATGTGTCTGGATCACATCATCAGTTGCATCCGGAGGGCACGTCGCAAAGTTATTTTGAATCCACGTGAAAGCAGCTCCAGCTGCCTTCCTTTCCCTCTTCTTCTTCTCTTCTCCCTCCTCTACATCATCCTCAGCCTCGGTAGGAGCCATACCGATAAGAGCAATCATCTGCTCGCGCCACCCATCAGAATCGGTGCTCATACATAGAGGCCTCCCGTCGATAGCAAGACCGGTGATCAACGAGACATCCTCGAGCGTCACGGTCATCTCCCCGGTCCGAAGATGGAAACTGTGGGTCTCTGGCCTCCACCGATCAACAAGAGCGGACACCAGTGGAGCGTTCAGATTCGGCGTGGACTGGCTGACCAACAGAATCCACGGGAGTAGTCCTGCCTGCTTGATGTATGGTGTGTACCGCTCATCGTAAGGCATGGCAGGACCAGAGACCCCGTGATACCGAATCTTCAGAGGTTCAAGCTTCTGCAAAAAACAAGTAATGACAAATCTTAGGGCATGTAAATTTCAACTAAAGGCAAATTTGCAAAAGATTTAGAGTACTCATTATTACTTTATCCTTCTCGCGCATCATGTAGGACCGGTGTTGCACGTCGTAGACATCGTCCAGAAGCCAAACCATCCTTACAATTTCAAACAATAAACATACATGAGTTCATCTCAAATATCGGAAAACACTCAACATTTCATATGTGTTCATCTAAACATCTCATATGTATTCATCTACAAGAATCTCAACATCTCCTTCTCACACAATGAATAAATAATTGTAAATTCTCATATATATCTCGTATGACATATGTGTTCAAATAAATCAACATCTCGTATTTCAAATAAACTCAACATCTAATATATATCTAAAAAAACTCAACATCTCACATATATCTACAAAACTCAACATCTCATAATTATCTACAAAACTAGGCATCTCATATATATCTAAAAAAATAAACAATCTAGGTTTCACTAACAAGAATCATATACTACCGGATATGACTACACATCCTCCATCACAACACACAATCTTGGACAAACAAAGATCCAAACCAAGCAAAACTAAGTTTCCACCTAATCTTGGGCAAATCCCTAAAATTGCAACGATTTTACGGAGGAAAAGAAAGGGAACAAAAGAGTTTACGTACTAGGAAGAATTGGAGATCGAATCCAGGCCTCAAAACTTCAGATCTGAGAGGGGGTGTGGGGGGATCCGAAGGGGGCGCCGCCGCCGGTCTCTGTACAGAAGAGAGCAACTTCTCAGAGGTGGAAGAACTGCCTGGGAGGGGCTGGCCCGATGCGGCCTAAGTCAACGTGCAGCGCCTAAGACACGGGCGCTGCAATATACACAGTGCGGCGCCTAAGCCTTAGGCGCTGCACTGCTGTCTATGGGGCCGCAACTGGACCAGGGCTGCCACGCTGGTAGGAGGTGCAACGCCTAAGGCAGAGGCGCTGCATAGTAGTGTGCGGCGCCCAGCTGTCGGGCGCCACACTAAAGGGTCAGCAGAGTGAATTTTTTTTTGAAAGCAGGTCAGTTTGTGAATTGATTTAGGCCTCAGGTCAAATATGTGAAATTTGCCGAAAAGAACAGGGGAATTCGATCCGTCTTCGGTCTTCTGGAATTCTCCGTGAGAGAGATGAGTTGGGCTATGGGCCTGCTGTTCGGTTGGGGCTTGGTGGATTAATTGACGTGCGTTGGGCTGGGGCTGCACTTTATTTTTCTTGGCAGTTTAACGATCTAGTCTTTCCTCTTTATTAATCTCAGGATT
>NC_041380.1:581030889-581039248 GCF_002162155.2 Triticum dicoccoides
ATATACGGCTGCGCTATTGTGAGCGAGCGCGCATTCTGCTTAAACTACGCTCCGGCCGGACCTAATTAGGCCAGCGGGTGGCGCTGAGAAGGCCGCCCTCCACCGCAGAAATGTTGAGGGTAACGCTGAGTGGTAGGAAAAGTAACACATTTAATTCAGTTACCATGTGCTGGTCCGCCTCGTCCTGCTTTTTGGTCACTAATCATTGAAAGTAATAGGGTATAGCGGACATGGTAATGGACCTAGTTTTATTACTGGGCAGTGAGATATGTTGTAAAACCTGGCCGAAACATGTAATAATGTATTACTACATGCTCACAAATTGGCAGTGGTAAAAAAATGAAGTGGATGGTAACGCAAAAAAGAAAATTACGAACAAAAAAAGTTAAAATACTTCGATCCAGATTGATATGTAGTAATGCATTACTGCATGTGCTCTGTTGTTCCCAAGCATAATCTAGCATTTGTGTACAACAAAAAAGTCAAAATGCTTCGATCCAGGTTGATATATAGTAATGCATTAGTGCATGTTTATGTTTTTCCCAAGCATAATCTAGCATTTTGTGGGCAACGAAAAAGTTAAAATTCTTCGATCCAGGTTAAAAAGTCAAATGGACAAGTTTTATGTACATAGAAATCTAGCCACACCGATCGCAAAAAAACCAAGTCCACTGCGACAAGCCATGTGCTTTTACAAAAAAACGATCATTACCATCAACTAGTGCACTTTTACTATCCACAAGTGTCCTTTTACGTTGGATTTGATGGTCAAACGTTGCTAGTAAAACTTTGTAGTGCATTACTATGTCCTATCCATCTTTTACCCTTGATTAGGAGGCAACCTAGGTGGCGCACAGGGAGTTGCTCTTTTTAGTTGAGTTTCCGGTTGTGTGGGGAGAGCGCGCCGGCCGGAGCGCAGGATAAGTGATTTTGCGCTCAGGCTTAGTTTAGCGTGTCTATATATATATATATATATATATATATATATATATATATATATATATATATATATATAGTACTTGCACAAAAATTGGGGGCCCCAGATTTTTGGGGGCCCTGTGCAGCGGCTCCACTTGCACCTGTGGATGTACGGGCTTTGTGATTGCTAAATCCTAATACCGTTGTCACCATTGTGCAGGGTGTTGTCTGCTGATGCGGTGGCCAGTGAGCCGCTGCCCAACGCCAACGTGCAGGTGATCTCTGGGACGACTGCCTCACAGGTCCCCTTTTCTCTGCCGGCGCGTGACCACCCGCACCCACACCCGGGAGATTTGTTGGCCTGGGCCTATGGAGAAGACCGTATTCATGCGGACCCTCTTATGCAGAGGTTAGAAGCCATTGGAGCTTTGCTCAACGTGGAACTGATGATTGTTCCCCCCCTTCCCACGCTCGGAGATCATGGCAGCACTGGACGAGCTCGCCAAGCCTCCGCCTCCTATTGAAGTGGCTGCAGGAGCTTCAGAAGAGATAGATGCCGAGGTCAAAAGGTTAGCATACCAGGAAGCTGAAGTTTCTGACCGGATCTTTACCTGAATCCTAATACCGTTGTCGCCATTGTTCAGGGTGTTGTCTGCTGATACCACGGCCAATGAGCTGCTGCCGAACACCGACACGCAGATGGTCTGCCGGACGGCTACCTCACAGGGCCCATTTCCCCTGCCAGAGCTTGATCACCCACACCCGGCAGATGTGTTGGCCTGGGCCTACGGAGAAGGTCGCCGTATTCATGCGGACCCGCTTATGCAGAGGTTGGAGGCCATTGGAGCGTTGCTCGACGTGGAACTGGATGGTGATGTACCGCGACCACCGATATCTCCATGGGACAGAAGTTGCTGGTTATGGACTTATGGTTGACTAGTGAGTAGTGAAGTTTGTACTGTTTATTTTCAAAATCAATAAAATAAAAATACGCAGCCTTCCTTATAAAAAAAAGTGAGTAGTGACTATCAGGGAATAAAAATGTCAGCCCAATATCGTATAAATTGCATATCACCGTTTGCTTCACATTTGTGATTCTGACTTGTGTAATGATATTGTTTACTTCAGTTCTAGGTGATGAGGTATCTTCAGCTCTCGTTCTAATCATGAATGGCAACTCTGTTTTCTTAAACTGGTTAGATATATGTGCATGTTTTCAGGTCTTTGCTAGGAATTTTGTTTATGCATCTGGATCTGCATCTTCGTTTTCTGTTTTTCAATGAAAGGGGTCAAATTATATTGCTTAGATTTTGTGCCTACTTTTAACGGCTCATGCACATGGGCAGCAACTCACATACCACACATTTGGAAAATTGAGGCTTATGATATTTTCACCTTGGGCAGGTTGTCTATATAGGTGCAGCTCCAAATTACATTTTAGTTCCATATCTTAACTAATGTGACTATTTTACATTATTTTATCACAACAAACTTTTTTAGCACCGTAAAAAGTATTTTGAACAGTATGTCTTGCAAAACCCTCAAATGTGTTGCGGTTTCAGATGCAGACATATTTAGTCTCAAAATACTTCGTGCCTTATTCAGGTCACCCTCATTATGGGTTCTTGGATCACTCTAATTTCCTAGATATTGTTTGATTAGTTATTTAGTTATCTTAGCAGGCTTCCGATAATTCAAATTACCGATATTAAGGAGCATCAAAATTAATAAATATTCTGGAACTCATTCATAAATACTTGGGTTTATGCTAGTTTTCATGATTGGATATTAAGTCATTCAGGGTTCAAAAGATGACAACTCATCTATCGAACGATATATTTCATATGTAAGCATATGAAAAATTACAGTTGCTAATAATCCCCTGAGGATCTTTCGATGAAATATCTGCTTTTACTTGGAGTAACAATCTGCCTGAAGATATTATCATAAACACTTCTATTCTTATTTTCTTCATTGTATTTTTGTATGCCTACTATACTCATAATGTAAATTCAGCCTCCTATTTGAACATGTTGATTTTCTTATAAAGGAAATTTTCATTCAATCGATATATCAAGTTGCTACAACCGTACTGAGTGAATGTCCGGCCTCTACATAGCACAATGCACGCAGCCAGAACTTCCAATAGGACCAAAAAGAAAATATTATTTTACAGAGCAAAAAAAGGTCAGCCTAAGGTGGGGGTAGATCCTAACTGAAGACTACATGATGGGAGAAAATCTCCCTCACCAATCACCATATATTCCAGCCGGGTAGACACCATCCTTAAAATGTTTCTGTCCCCCGGTCTCCGCAGGATAGATCAAGTACGAAGCCATCACATACATGCATAAATAACCTGCATAGGGAATGAAACACATTTTTGTTAAAAACCACATCATTTCTAGTAAGCTACAAATCCGAACATAAGGCTGCCGCTCCCACAAGAATGTGTGAACAAAATTATTTTTCAATACCCTGCAACCAATTGTCAAACATATTACGCACACTGCGAGGGGGTAAATATTTGAAGTTACTTGAACAATGGACCACACCGCAGGAGCAAATTTACACTCAAAAAATAGGTGTTTAATGTACTCTTCATGTTGTCAAAAGATACAAGTCTTGCTACCTTGCCAGTTGTGGCATGCCAGTATTCTGATATCCATCTGCACAAACCTCCCCATACTTTATCACATATGATTTGATTTCCAACAAGGAAAATGAAGCATCTCAGTAATTTCTCCAGATGTTATGTCTTCTTTTCATGTTTATTTCTCCTTCCACACACAGTTCACAAGGTTTCGTGTTTTTTCTCATATATACAGCGACTATATTTTTCTACATAGAATAATTGTAGATTCATCTTTCTTGGCAAATGGAAAATATAATCCTTTTTCCAACTTAAACTAGACTTTTTTTCTAAGATATACCATAACATGTTAAATATCTGGATGCTTGCTCAAACCGGCAACAAGTCTGATCTCCAAGCACGGTAACTAGCCGCTTACCAGAAATAACAGCAGGTTAAGAGAACTTTGGTTCTTGTCATCTATTCCATAGTTAATAGACAATTAAGCAACCCCACGGAATGGAGGCCACATGGAAATCATCCCCAACCCTGAACAGCGCTGTCGCAAACCAATCCAATAAAAAAAATTCTTCCTCGCCGGATCCAGTTGAATCCTTCACTTCTATCATTTACAAAAAAGTATAGTTGATTCATGATTTTTTTGGTCGAGAAATATTGCATTAACATAGTTGAGCTTTACTGCAATTCTGATTAGGTTTTGTTTTGTTATTTTATCATATTCAATACCTGCTCACTTTCTTTTGATATAGTTTATGCCATAATTACATGTTTTATATAAATAGTGTGTGCCTTGGTAAATTATGAAATTTACATGATACCTACCTATGCTCTCCATTCCTCTTTTTTTACGCCTGTCATTCCTTTTCATTTTGTTGTTTTGATCCATGGTTGAATCTTAAAATTGTAGATGAAAAACATGATGATCTTCATGACAGGGGTAAGTCTTAGGCTCTTAGCCATATTTAACATTGTTACAGAGCTAGTTAGTACAACTTAATATCATGAATGGATGCAATAACAAAAACCTAAAATTGTCGGTATATATATATATATAATCTATATCTATATCTATATCTATATCTATATCTATATCTACTATTAAAGGGAATAGGTATTCTTAGTTTGGTCCCTGATTTTAGTCCGTTTTAATCCGTTATTATGTTGCCTTCGTTACGATCGTACGTCTCATACTGGGCCGTGTTGGGCCTGGTTTTCACATTGCGCAACTGGTTTGTGCTTTGTATACGTAGCCTCCCAATCTGTTCGTCCATGAGTGTCCATGTAGAATCCGACTCTTGCTGAAAAACGGAAGTCGTATACATATCTGAAACCAGCTACATGAGTACCAGAAGCTATAAATAAAGGAAAATAATCGGCTAATTCCCTCGAGGTCCCATTGATTTCCTGCATGCTCGGTGGTCGTTCCTATGCCCCCGGTCCTAGACGGTCCTGCAACGATGCGTACTAGCTAGGAGACGGGATCACGCTCTCCTGCAGCGCATCCTAACGGCTGGGTGACGGGAGCTCACGCTATGCTCATCCCAACAGCGTCTTGGGCGAAGCGACGAGAGGCAAGCGAGAGCCCCGCATGAGTTGGTTGGAGACCTCCGCGGCTGGTCGGTCAGGAGGTCGGGCCGCACAACGGGCGGAACGGCGGAGGGAGTGGTGCAGGGTGAGGCGGCGGGGTGGTGTGGTCTCGACCTTATCCTGCAAGCGACATCTAGAATCAGCAGCGAGGTCGGTGACTGGCTAGGTGGGCGGGTGCTGCTAGCCTGTCCATCGAGCCGTCTCCTAAGCTGTCACCCATGTGCTGCTCCTCTCCATGGCTTCGGCGTCCACGGCGGCGTCAACTACTTAGCGTTGTCTCCCCAAATATAAATTACCTCTGTAGATACATGGGGCTGCCTCCAAACAGCACTCCCCATCCCGTCTAGCTTGCTGCAGAATCCACACAGTGGTGAATAACCGAATACTGAACCGGAGTTGCATATGTGATGTGCCTTATGTGTTGCTTTGTGTGACGCGTGCTGAATTGGAAAAGCAGAGATGCATATGTACTGTATGTGTTTTGCTTGTACGTGGCTATGTATGTGCTGAATTCTGTTTGTCGTTTTTTGTCCAGGTAAGTTGAGGCACACAACAAGGACTAAGGCTGGAAAAAATAGTCATTGTGATGGTAAAGAAAATATTATGCTTTTTGTTAATAAATGATTACAAAGTTTAAAGTTTTTTTGCGAGGAAAATATTTTTTTAAAGATTTTGATCAGATGCTTGACAAGACAGGAACAATTAATTAGATGTGTATCGTTAGTCCCACACTAAAAATGTTTTAGTGATGTTTCCATGGATCTTGGTTAAGATCAAAGTTTGCCTGAATTGGACGTGTTTTGCGGATACAATCGTCATAATAATTGAATACAGTTTTGTTATTTCTCCCATTGCAACGCACATGCATATGTGCTAGTATAATATAATATATGCACTTCACCTCGATCTATTATTATTCAGTGTACATGCACGTATAGCTGCCAGGTCCACTAGTTATTAGGTCTTTATTTGTACATGAAGGGCCATTTATTAGTGAATACAGTCTCTTTTCTGGCTAATAGATCAAGTGAGTGATGCCGCCCCCGTCAGTTTTGATGATATGATAGGAACTAATGCACATGCATCAAGTTATGAAACTTTAAATTAAGATAAATTTTCATATACCAAGATATTTTGTTAGGAACGGAAGAAATGAATCATTGCTTGTAATGTGAAAAACAATTTTTGGGTTGCTTCTCATGTCACAAGGTAGAATCTTTATTTGGAATGTTTATTTGCACAGTAGGAAAAATCTTTCCTAATCGGTTGATCAAAAACAATATGAACATAAATAATTGGAAGAAAAATAATATCAACTCTAGAGAATACAATAAAAATCGGAAACATAATCTAACTATCACAAAAACAAATAAGGAATCAACTAATTCAACATTATCAGTTAAACATTATTGTCATTAAAATTTACTCACTCTGTCTAGAGACATCATGCACTAATGTATCGCGACATTTATCTTTGAAAAAGAATTTGATAGATAATATGTGGATCACATGATACAAAGTTAATACAATTGGTTCTGTATTAGTTTTTTTAGTAATCTCAATAGAAGATAAACTTCATACAACTAGGTCTAATTGGTCTTGAGGGACATGGACCTCCATACTAGACGTCCTTGTGGTGGTTTCCATTTGGGAACCACCTTCACGAGTTCTTAGAGGTTGTTTAATTTTGTTACCGCCTGAGCTAGGTTCCCTAAACAAAACAACCCTGTGTGTTAGGTTATTGGGGGCGTAATAAACATGTGTGTTAGGTTATTGGAGGCGTTTCAAAGTATTTTGGGCGGAAAACATCTCTGAGGACTGACCCCAATACTGCCAAGTCAACGATCAAGTCTCCCTTAGCGCATCTTCTAACATAGAGTATTTAACCAAAAACTACCACAATTCGCGGAAACGTGGCAGAAAACTACCACTTTACGATTTTGTTCCGAAAACTACCACTTTTTTATTAATCCGTGACAAAAAAACTACCAAGTGTGAAAACTGCTCGCTTTGCCTGGGTTAAACGCAAATCTGACTGCCCGACCCCACACATAAACGGGCTAAAAATGCAATCGGGTCCCTAGTTTTTCTTCAAAAAAGCAATCGGGTCCTCCGCCTCCTTCTCCGGTGAAGACCACCGCCGCCTCGATCTCTTTCTCCGGTGACCCGCGTGCCTCCTCTGAGTTCATGGCGGAGCTGGTGTGGCCGGAGCGGTTGGCGCCAAACCTTCCATCCTCCTGCCACCTAACGTCGTCGCCGGCGGCGTGCGTACCTCCTGCTTTTTCCCCTTCCCTCTCTCTCATCGACTGATTTCCCCACCTGGCGACCAGCGGGCACATGCGGTGAGCTCGGCACGCGCAGGCGGCGAGACTTGCGGGGCGCGGCAGCCACCAGGGAGCGCGTGCGAGAAAGAGGGGGAGGTGGTCCGAACCTGCACCAGAGGCGGGAAACGCTGGCGGCGCCGGCGAGGTCGGCAAGGTCGTCGCAGGGGGAGAGGTCCCCCCGACGCAGTCGACGAAGCCTGCGGGGTACATGCGGCGACCAGCGGCTCACGGCAGAGCATGGCGGCCAGCGGCGGCGCGTCACCGCTGCACGGACGAGGCGAGCAGGTGCGACGCGGTTCGCGGCAGCATGTAGCGAGGCCAGCAGGGCCGCTAGGCAGCTTGGCCTGGCAAGTGGCAGCTCCGACCGCAACGAGCAGCAGTAGTGCATGGCCATGGCTAGCTAGCCTGGCAACTCCGACGGTGTTGGGTACACCGTACACAAGCAGCTAGTGCGGTAGTGTCTCCGCCGCCGGCCATCTTGCTCGCATTGGAGCGTGTGGGGGCTGCCGGCGTGCCTGTGCCTTCCCGGCGAGATGGGCGAGCTGGGGGGCTGATTGCTTTTTCTATACTGACGTGTGGGCCAACTCGTCATAATTGAGTTTAAACAAGTTGAATCGGACACTTTTTATACATGGTAGTTTTTAGTCAAAGATTAGTGAAAAAATGGTAGTTTTTCGCACAAATATGTAAAGTGGTAGTTTATAGGCACGGTTCCATGAATTGTGGTAGTTTTTTGTTAAATACTCTCTAACATAGGAATGTATTGCATTTCATGAAGGCAACTTACAGAACCAATTGTTTGTTAGATGTAATCCTGGCCGGTTGATGGCTTTGTTAATTCAAAGCCGGGCTCTTCTTGAGCCTTCGTTCTAAAAAAATGAAGGCAACTTAACACTTAACTTCTTTAGAGAAACATCCAAACAGATTGCTTCTCAAA
>NC_041380.1:581039806-581082870 GCF_002162155.2 Triticum dicoccoides
ATAAAGAACCAACCACACACATACAAGTTATCCAAGTATGAGCAAAATAAATAAGGCCTGCTACAGCAACAACACAAGACATAGCTACAAGCAAAAGAAAAATCCATACATGACTCCTCAGAACCGATGGATGAACTGCTAGGAAAAGCGACGAGCTGAATAGACTGACCTCCAGCTATCCATCAAGCCGCCTAACCGACCCCTATCCCGCTACCTATATAGCAAATATGAGGCTACCAGTGCTGAAAAAATGCCAGGAATTTAAATACAGAGTCAGAAGATAAATCATATTATTACTTTTAGTCCATATGGTCCAGGTCATCGCCGCATACACCAACCATAAGAGATGTCTCCTCCTTCCCATACGGTTGGCATGGGCCTCCAGGAATTCGCTCAAGACCGAGGCTTGACACGCAGGCCCCAGAGTCTTACGGACATAAATGAGCAAGAACTGGGTGACGGGAAAAGAGAAGAAGATATGGGTCCCGGATTTGAGGAACCATGCAAAGAGGACAACGGCCAATGCCAGGCCCATGTCACTTTGCCACCTCCGCACTCAATGGGAGGCGATCACTGAGCAACTGCCAGGCAAAGATCTTGATTTCAAAGGCCGCGGTAGGCACCATTTTGTAAGCGTGTTTGGTTGCAACCCTGGAGCACAATCGTTAGGCCAGAGATCTTCCTGGATGTGCCTAGAAGTTGTTTGGTTGGAAACCTGTATTCTCGGACACGTCCCCTGTCTTGAGCTCACATGCAGCTTGATAGGCTTGGCTAGCTCACAGGTAACTTGATTAGCCAGGTTCAGGCCGATGGAATTGGATGCCTGGGTTCAGGCAGATGTGATTTTGAGCTAACTAGATGTTCTACTCCCTATAAAGTCAACCAGCTAATCTAAATTTTTCATGTCCCAGACCATGTTTCCAACCAAACATCACGTGCACACAGCACAGAGAACACACATGCCTTGCTAGGCAAAAAAAATCGTCTTTCCTAGGCCACCATGAGGCATCAAAATTTTACCAGGGACGAAGCCCGGGACATGAACCAAACAAAGCCGTGTGTTTTCAAATAATTTTGGATTGCTTACCACAAATCTCATGTGGTGAACAAAGCCGTGTGTGACATGTTACACAAACAGTACAACACCCACGTTATACTGTAGATATCATCATGCGCTCGTAGGTACGAACGAATGATACGGACACGCCGACAATGCAACTGAGTACATAGGTTCCATTGAAAAAAGTGAGTGTGTAGGTTCTGAAGTAGTAGATCGACCGATGAATACAACCATGTTTTTTTCGTGAATACCCAAAGGTTGTGCATCATTTCATTGATAGAAAAAGTTGAAGTGAGAAAAAAAGAGAGGGTAATTATATGGCACAACCACAAGATGTCATACACAGTGCCCAGAGCGAGACATGGGATTCTCATTCCTAACAGAAGTAACAACACAACGCTAAACTATCCAATCCAAGAGAAACAGCGCAAACAAAGAGGATATCCTAAAGCTCGAAATCCATACCACACGCTTGAGCAAAGAAGACGGCGTCTTTATGAAGGGAAATTATGGCATGATGTCTCACCGTCATCCGGTCGGAGGAACCGGACCTAGGATTTTCGAATAAAAGGCCGTGGCAGCGCCTCCATGAAGGGTACAACACGGCGAGTGTCGTTGCTGCCAGCAATAGCAAGCCGAGCAGAAATTTGGCGCTGACCAATGTCAAAACCCGTCGGGATGGGATCCAAGAAGGAACGGGCCGTGACTCCAGAGCAGGAGTTACGCCCAACGCCAAAGGTGGCAACGGGCGCCGCCGAACACGCGGGCATTGGATTTGGTGAAGAAGGGACGAGCCAAAGGGTGGTGGTCGGGGGATGGAGAGGCAACGTCAAGCCACAGAGGCATCACATGGGATGTGATGGTAGCCCACCCGTCTGCGAGCCAGGATCTGTAGAAACGCAAATCTAGACCTACGAAGCCGGAGCCGCGAAGACTAGCGAGCCCAAGAAGCCGGAAAGAGTTTAACTTTTACAGTGACAGGGCCGGAGCCACTACGGTAGGAACGCCGGTGAGTCCGACTCTTTCTCTTTCTAATAAAATTTGGCCAATGGCCCTTCGTTTTTTTAAAGATCCACCATGTGTAGGCTGCGACGCCACCGAAGACGCGGAGGTCCACACCACCACTAAGAAAAATGGATGCAGTCCCGCGCCGATCCAAATCAGACCCGCCTGCAGCACCAGCGCACAGAGAAACCACCGGCCACCATGCATGGCCATGGCCTGCACGTGCGCCAGCGCCATAGAAGGGAGGGGCAATAACCAGAGCACCTGACCGTAGGTGGTATTGTATTTGGTGTCTTTCTTTTCGATCCAACCGTACTTACTTCATTAATTGTATGGTTCTCTCTTCATCTATGTATAAAAGATCACGTCATAGTTTGTCAAAGTCAGAGCATGGTTAATAGTACAACTACCTGATGGCTATATGATATTGACATGTGAAAGCATAAGTGCTCCGTAGGTGATTTTGGTAATTAATTTCAACATATCTTTTGTTGGACTAATATTTTCATCTAGTATATTTCAGATGAGTTTAATAGTGAAGTGGCTTGGACAAAAGGATGTGGAACCCCTTCAAGATGCTAAGGACAAAGATTGCCAAAAGCTCAAGACTCTACATTTCCATTTCAGTGATCTAAGATCGCAGTGAGTCCATAGGAAAAGTCAGTACTATTAAAAGGGGATGAGGTGTTGTTTAATGGATTGCTTGCTCAAAGTGCTTAGTGATATGCTCCAAAATCCTCAACCACTTTCTTATTTCCACATATGTCATAAACCTAAAGTCAAACTCGGCCCCACCGATTTGATCTATCAGGCGCCACCGAGTTCACTTGACATAGCCACTACCAAAAACCCTAATCAATTCGGTCTCACTGATGAGATCTCGGTCTCATCGAGGTGGGCTTGCAAACTCTCTGTTGCAATCGGTCCCACCGAGTTTGCTTGACCAACTCTCTGTTTTGCTTATTACCAAAATCGGTCTCACCGAATTTGTGTACTCGGTCAAACCGAGTTGAGGTTTTACCCTAACCCTAGCACACCGGTCCCACCGAGTTGATCATATCAATCCCACCAAAAAGCCTAACGTTCACATTTTGAACTAAATCGGTCTGACCGAGTTTCTCGATTCGGTCCCACCGAGTTTGGTCAATCGTGTGTAACGGCTAGATTTCCTGTGGAGGCAATATATACCCCTCCACACATCCTCCATTCATGGAGAGAGCAATCAGAACGTGCCTACACTTTCAGCATTCATTTTCTGAGAGAGAACCACCTACTCATGTGTTGAGACCAAGACATTCCATTCCAACCATAAGAATCTTGATCTCTAACCTTCCCCAAGTTGCTTTCCACTCAAATTATCTTTCCATCATATCCATGTCTATGAGAGAGAGAGAGAGAGTTGCGTGTTGGGGAGACTATCATTTGAAGCACAAGAGCAAGGAGTTCATCATTAACACACCATCTATTACCTTTTGGAGATTGGTGTCTCCTAGATTGGTTAGGTGCCACTTGGGAGCCTCCGTCAAGATTGTGGAGTTGAACCAAGGAGTTTGTAAGGGCAAGGAGATCGCCTACTTCGTGAAGCTCTACCCAAGTGAGGCAAGTCCTTCATGGGCGATGGCCATGGTGGGATAGACAAGGTTGCTTCTTCGTGGACCCTTCGTGGATGGAGCCTTCCGTGGACTCACACAACCGTTACCCTTCGTGGGTTGAAGTCTACATCAACGTGAATGTACGATAGCACCACCTATCGGAACCACACCAAAAATCTTCATTTATCCAATTGCGTTTGCACACTCCAATCTCATCTCTTTACTTTCTTGCAACTTGCATGCTTTACTTTCCGCTGCTCATATACTCTTGACATGCTTGCTTGAAATGTATTGTGAATGTTTAAACTTGTGCTAAAATTCCATCTTAACTTAAAGAAATTAAAAACGGCTACATTTCCTTGTTGAGGGTCTAATCACCCCCCCCCCCTTCTAGACACCTCTTCCCGATCCTTACAGCATGTCATCTATAGTCAAGCTTATAGCCGGTAAGTACAATAGCTAGATTTAAAGATGTGCTACTTTGTTAATATATGACCCGTCTTCCACTCTCACATGTGCCTAAGAGCAGGTGCTACAGCTGGCTCTTATTCTATAGTTGGCTCCTTTTCTCTCTCCTCTTCTCTCCCTTCCATGTCAGCATGGAAATAATATCTTAACTCTTATAGCCTTCTTACATAACCTTATTGTGCTTGCTATTATATGTCATGAAAACGTAAAATTGGAAACCTCTTTCAAATAAGACTTAATGATATACTTTTTGACGTCTAATATAGAGGTGCGCTACGAGTCACCAGACGGATTGTGCGCATGGATCAGTCACCTCGTGCACTGTCAATCAAGCCTCGTATAGCCGCCTGATCAAACTGCATTGTTCCCTCCTCGCCCTCGAGACTCCGCAGCTACGACACATGGGTTAGTGATAACCCACAACTTCGACGAGAGTAGCAACCGCCGGCAAATCGCAGTAAATGTATGCCATCCCCTTGCAGCAGACATTGTCTTCCCTTTGCAGCACACACTTGGGAAGCCCGACTACAACACTGGCTCACAACCGCCATTGCAGCTTGACGGGCTCCACCTCACAACATTGCCACCGTGGTAGCATCGACGACGATGGTGGCTTGTAGCATCAACGTTGACCTGCAATAGCCACGACATGGCTCGGTATGCTACACATACCCCTCACAACATTACAGTCCACCATGGCAGCACTGACGACTATGACGACTTGCAGAACCGGCTCCTATCTACAATATCGACATTGAAATGCAGCACCGGCTCACAGCAGCCACTATCATGTTGGCACGCCGCCAGTCCTCCTCACAACATCACTGCTTGATGTCACATCACCAACGACTGTGTGGCTTGCAAGACCACATGGCTGTCTTCGACACGCAGCATCACGACGCACGTGGGACTATGGAAACATGCTCCCGGTAACCTTCTAGAAGGTTCCTAATCTAGTTTTCTTTTTCATGTTGTTCTCTTTTCTGGTTTTTTCAGTTTTCTTTTCGGGATTTTTTTTCTCTTTCCCATTTTTGTTTTTCTGATTCATTTTTAAAATCAAACTTCTAGAAAATTGGAATTGAAATTTGCAAAAAAAATTGCAATACAAAATGGCTTTTTTAAGTTTCTAATTTCCAAAACTTTGGAATTTCGAGATCTCTTCATGTTTTCAAAAAATTGTAATTCAAAATTTTTGATATTTATTTTTTGTTAAAATAATTATTCATGAATTAAAAAAACATGTTTTCGAAAATATTCAGAATTTTAAAAATTGGTCAAAGCTTCAAAAAATTCAAACTTTTCACGGAAAAATGAAATTTCTAGAAAGTGTTCGCAATTTTGAAACTGTTGCACGTGTCATTCAAAATTATTTTTATTTAATAATTTCTAAAAACTAAGTTTTACTTGCTTTTACAAAAAAATGGATGGAAAAACGGATGAAAAAAACTCATACAAACAACAAATCGCCAAATAAATCGCTCGCTACGAGCTTCCGAATGTGTAGCGTCCAAAAATAGGAGGATCCGCTCCGAAAGTAAAGGGGTACCCCTTGCAAGCATCAATTTTTTTGGAGGATTCACACTGCATGTGCGCCACGTCGCAACCGAAGAGCTTTCCCCTTTTTTATTCGTTTATTCAAAGCATTTTTATCTCTTAAACCATACCTTCAAAACTTGAACCGTTTTCATCATTGGATTTCTCGCATCATCTTAGAAACTAAATCCATCTTAATGGAAATTTTTTGTTTTTGCCACTCTAGATTTTGCCAATTTTCCTTATGCCACAATAGATTTTGACATTTCATTTTTGCCACTCTTAGTTTTTGACAATTGTCACAAATGCCACTCCCATGGCAAAAGTAAAATGTTCAGAGTGGCAATTGTGATACATTTCAAAAGTTAAGAGTGGCAAAAATGAAATAAAATTATTTTGCTTTTGCCAAGAAATGGCAATTGTGATAATTGTCAAATGCTAAGAGTGGCAAAAGTGAAATCTCAAAATCTAGAATGGCATAAGGAAAATTGGCAAAATCTACAGTGGCAAAAACAAAAATTTCCCCATCTTAATATGTTTGGAAGAACTTATTTGTCCATGAAAAGAACCGAAAAAATTGAAAGAAAAAACAACATGTGATAAGCACGGGTTTTTCCCCATGAAAGCAAATCTATGCCTTAACGAGAAGCAAATCTATGCCTCTCGCGGAAGTAAAAAAAGTTTTTTTTTCCTTTTCGAGCTATGCCTCTCGCGAAGCAAACCTATGTCTTCATAAGAAGTAAACATGCGGAACTCTTGAAAAAACACATTTATTCGAAAGTGCCCTTCTCAGCTCAATCTCATACGAGATCGAGTGAACAGTAAAATCAAAAAATTATGAAAACTTTTTTGGAGCATCGATTTTGATTTTTTTGCTATGACTTCCAAGAATTTTATGTTATGATGAAATTTTGCAAGCATGTAAAACATTTGTCAAATGTTGCCACACAAATAATTCGGATAATTTTTGTATTTATTTTTTCATTTTTTCGGATTTTACTATTCACGGAGCTCATATGTGAGCTCAGTTTACCGCTTCCGCATTCATTCCCCTTTCTGAGAGGCACAACTATGCTTTTTGCGGAAGCAAACCTATGCCTCCAAATGAAGCAAAGATGTGTCTCTCCCGGAAGCAAAAAAACATATTTTTCGTGCAATTGTTTTTCTCCCAATTTTCAGGAAAACCAAAGAACCAATCTAAAGCCTGAATATGCATACGGAAAAATAAAAACAAAAAATTCTGAGAGATCGCCTAGCACACGACACATGACGGCGGCTGAGAACGTGCCAAGTGGTGCAATCTTAGCCCACCAAAAGTTACTCTTGAGGTTCTCCTGCAAGGGGTAATCCTCGGTTAGTTGCTCTCGATCCACTCGCTTTGGCACATATTTCTCCCGACGCAACAGGTAGCTCCCAACTGGGCCGCCCCATGCAGTGAGCTGTCATGAGTGACTTACTGCAGCATGCTACTTTAGTAATTCGTTACTGTAACGGCTTGGCACCATAGTGGTTAGTCTTTTCTTACTGTTTTTTCTTTTTCTTTGTTTTCTATATAAAACCTTCCAAAATGTGAATTATTTTTTAAATCAACCATATTTTTAAAAGTTATCAGTTTTTTAACTAGAAAAAAATATTTTAAATTTCAATCATTTTATGAAAATATTGAATTTATTGAAAATTTCAAAAAAGTAAAATTGTGAATATTTTTCAAAATTCCTAACAGTTTTTGAAAAAAAATTGAACAGGTTTCTAAAGTTGTGAAATATTTTTCTAAATCTAATTTTTCAATGAAATCATTAATAATATTTTTAAAATGAGTTTTTATTTTTAATTTGAATCTTATGGAAATTGTGAATATGTTTCAAAAATCCAAATGTCTTTTTAGAATGCCAAACTTTTTTTTGAAAAGCGAACAATTTTTTAATATTGGGTACATCTTTTGGAATTTTGTCTTTGTAAAGGAAAATAAAATAAAAAAAGAAACGAAAATATAAACCTACTAGAACACAAAAAACCTGTAAAAAATATTAAAGGAAAAAGTAAACTTGTTCACACCCCGGGCCAATGGACAGACTCAAGTTTTTTTATTTTTTTGAGAAGAATGGACAGACTCAGGTAGACAGTTTGTGTGTTGCGCAGGCCTCCCAAAAGGTGACAGAGGCATGCAAACATTTGCTCGGGCCAGACGGACATTGGTGAAAAGGCAGAAGGGAGCATGGACATTGGTCACTTAGCGATCAGAAAGGTGGCGAGTGGAAGTCTTAGAAAGGTTCCAAAACACATGACCTGTGGAACTCCTAAACGGGCCACCCCAGCTCGATCGCTGGCTTGCCAACTTTGGTAAGTGTCGACATGATGACGCAACGAGCGGTGAATAGGAAATTTCGTCCCGTCCGTACGTTTTCTATGGAATACTAGTATGAAGGATCCGCAGACCACTTACTCGGCTTTGGGCTTTGGTTCCGTTTAGGTAATTGGGCTTCAGTTCTCATATTGGGCTGAACTTGATCGGGCTGGGCTATTATTCGTTGGTTATTGATAGGCTGCAGTCTGTGTGCGGTGCTCATCTCAGCTCCCGACTTCAGTTCAAGGCAAACTCTCCTCTCCCCTCTAGTTAGGGTTTTCTCTTCTCTCGGGCGACGGCGCCGCCATCCCCCGTAGAGATTGATCTCCCCTACCGCGCCTCTCCGACGGTGGCCTGCTGCGTCGCGAGACGTAGTGGCGGCGCAGAGTGGCGTGTTCTTTGGGTCAATACCGCTCGCGGATCCAACAACCCCCGAGCGAGAGGATCATGGCTGCTAACGCATCGGCATCGGGGACGGCTACGTCCGACCTTGAAGCGCTGATGGAGGAATTGGGACTCAAGGAAGATGACACTACTAGAAAAAAGGCTAGCAGCAGCGCGGGTTTTAGGCCTATCAGCAGCGCGGGTACCCGCGCTATCAATAAGGCGCTACAGCTAACGTATAGCAGTAGCGCTGGTCCACCCGCGCTACTGCTACACAAGTGTTGCAGCGGCGCGCTTAAAGGAACCTCGCTGCTGCTAATAGCTATAGCGCGCTTCCCCTGTGCGCGCTACTGCTACAACCGCGCTGCTGCTAACTTTTCTCCACTCGCTACTGCTAATTTTAGTAGTTTTTTGTTTTTTTCGGCATATTTGTTTTGTATTTGAACAGGTTTTATAGAAGAATCTTTAGCACATACAAATGTTATCATGATACACATACAAATGCCTGCGAGACCACAAATGTAATCATAGCATATACATACAAATAGTCTCGTCATAATCATCATCCAACACAAAGTGGTATCTTGTCATCATCTCGAAAATAGCGATACATGAAAGTCTCGAATACTTGCAACTACAACGTCATCCATCTAAACAAAGGTATACGTGAGAAGAGCTATCACTATGAGTGAGAGCGGAACTATGCAGTACATGAGATGGCGGTTACGAGTCCTCTCTCGCGCTAGCATGAACCTCAAGTAACTAGCTTCTCCTTCTTGTCTGCTTTTGAAGCCTTTATGGCTGGCGTCCGAGAACCCATTCACTTGCGCCTGGCACTCATGCCACTCGTTGTATACCCCCGGAACCTTCCCTTTGTACACGACATAGCAGTTCCATCTCGCCATCAAGAAACTAGGTACCTGTTAGAGATGCATGTTCATGAAGAGGATGTACAATCATATATATGCAACAAAAGATACTAGAGAGCACCGAAAAAGAAAGGGTTAGCAACTAGATGCAACATACAGTACGCAAATTAATTAACTAGAGGTACGCAAGTCATCGTACGCAAACTAACAAAGTAGCGTTACGCAAGTTCGGCAAGGATCATGGACATCACAAAGTTGCATCACTACAAATAGTATACAAGTTCAACCGACACATATCATCATCATCGGCATCATAAATCACTAGAAGTTCCATCCTTCCATATCATCGAGGATGGACCCTAGCTTCTTGAACGGCGTGAGGTCTAGACGTTGCATGCCTATGCGAGTTCGGACGTCAGCTCGCGATATAGGGCCGTGGTGGAACATCCCCTTCTCATCGACGACTTCTTTCATGATGATCGTTGCAATGTCGCTTTGGATGCGAAAGAATTCATCTCTAAGTTTATAATCCTCTTCTCCATGAGATTCTAGCCACTTGTGGATATGATCATCATTTCTGCTTCTCATGCGAAGCTTTTGGTGATCCGTGTTGAACTGATTCATGAGATGGAGGATGTACAATCCATCCTTCTTGCTTGGTTTTGGGACTTGGATGCAGGAGAAGTTAGTTTTATGCGCAAAACCCAACTTCTTGTTCCTTTGTTTCCTGATCTGCATGTGGCCACCTCTAAAGCTGAAGCCTTGGAGAGCATCATCTAGAATATTCATTATGTGGGTGTAGTCTTTTTTCTTGTAGTCTCTGGAAGGGTCAAAATACACGGCGTGGGAGACTTGCGGATAAAGAACAATAAGGACGGCGCGCCCGTTGCTGTGGGGAAAAGACACCTCAAATTATTCCCCATAGAGAGAGAAGGAATGATTGAAATGTATGAAAGGGTTGTTCGAAACTGACTTACTTTGGATGGCAAGGCACGAGGACAATTTCTCGGTCCTTATTCGGTACCATGAAGTTTTGGAGGTAGTCCCTAGCAGTTTCACGCTCAAAGTCGCCGAGACTCAAGAAAGACTCATGCATGTAGTACGAATCCGCCACACAGGTTTGCGAGACTTCTTCACTGTTCATGACAGAGCTCATATGTAGCGCAAAAAGGCGGACGATTGTAAAATCGAGCCGCCTTGTCAAAAACATCTCAAAGATATGGTCAAACCGTAGGAAGAACACCTCCACGGGCCGTGTCTCGACGTAGCACTTCCCCTCAGGCACACGAGCCGCGTATGTCGGATATCCTGGATCCTTTGAGGCTAGTAGGCTTTTCTCAGTCGATAGCACATGGTCGTGCAGTCTCCTGAGATCCCTTGATAGTGCCTCTAGTGGGTTCGGCGGTAGCATCGGCTCGCCCGTGAGATGGAACATGGCCGCACCTCTCACGGGTACACGCTCTTCAGAATGCATCATTTGGCTGCTATGTGCTCTGGCTTGTTTGGAGGCAGCTATCTTCCCCGATCTCTTTCTCTCCTTTTTCTTGGGAACACCTTCTAGACCCTTCCTTAACCCCTGCCCCAGTGTTCCCGGGCTAAGTACTGTATGACCCTCGCGCTGGGATAGTTGAGCCTGTGTTGAGGCGGCATCTTCAGGCGTGTCCTGTGAGGATTTCATGAAGAGAGACTTTTTGCAATCCCTGCTACGACCTTCCTGCCCGGGCATATCATCCATATCCTCATTAGCAAGCTGATAGCCCGATTCGTCATATGGTTGACTCATCAATTCTATGTCACAGTCATACACGTTTGTATTGAGGAAATCCATAGGGTCGACCTCCGTCTCATCATCCATTCTCTGTTCTTCATGACAAATTACATCAGCCAGCACTATTGCACCCCCTTCATCATGTCGTCCGCTGCTCTCACCCGGCACTACAGGAGCTGGTAATTGCGTAGGCGGGGTGGTGGTCTCTGCACATGCTTGTTGATGTGTGGTTATTGGTGTGCTCTCGGCCGGCTCCAGACGAATAAGATTCTTCGGCCATAGCAGCACCCAACCCTTGCAACTTCCAATCCGCGGCGGGGTCTCGTGTCCGCTCCCACATGCTGTACTGGAGGAGGCAAATCCTCGTGCCCCGATTTCACACTGGACAAGCTAACCCTGAAGTGCCCAGCAGGGATCGGCTGGTTGTGGAACGTGGGTTGCAAGGGGTCCATTATCATCCCCTTTCCCACGTCCACCTTCTGGCCTTTGATCAAGTAGAGTATGGTGCACGGGGTTTCTTTCGCCTGCAAACACACATGTCTGTGGCGTAAAACATCCAAAAGGCAACAAAAATGGAATATTATATATATATATATATATATATATATGTGTGTGTGTGTGTGTGTGTGTGTGTGTGTGTGTGTGTGTGTGTGTGTGTGTTGGTGCGACATGTAATTACCGTGACGGCATCGAGCTCAACCAAAGACGAAGGCCCACCAAGCGCGCCAGAGATTGAGGACGGGCTGCTATGAGCGGGAGCGGCTGCGAGAGGAGGCCCAGTTGCGTGAGCAAGTGATGGTGCGATGGTGTTGTTGTTCATGGAGTTGCTCCCGACGAAACTGGGCAACGGGAAATCATGTACCGTCCTGTCTGGATTTTCCTTCGTCTAGTTGATGATAACTAGAACCAAGTTAGTAGCAAAATCATTTCTGCAGGCAGTTACAACTGCATTGACTGCCTCCTGTAGCAACTCATATTTGTCCTCGGCTGCTTTTTTCGCGTCCTCAGCTGCTTTTTTCTCGACAGCAAGCTTCACCTACACGTCGATGTCCGCCTGACTAAACTTCTTTTTCTGCTTCTTGGCCTCCGCTTCTTATGCCTCTTTTCGGTACCGGCATCGACGCTGGTATCTTTGCCGACGGTACCTTCCCCACCGGTCTCGGCGCCGCCATCGGTGCCGACGCTGTCGGTGTCGGTGTCGGCGTCAGTTGCGCCGTTGTCGCTGCCGGTCATGCATTCCATTGTCACCCCTGAGTTCTGATATTCATCACTGTCCATATCTTTGGCCTCCGTGTAGAACGTGTATCCATTGATATCATATGCCTGATAGGTTACGAGGTTGGGCAAGGGGCCATGTGCTAAGGCGTATATGAGCAATCCGTCGTTAGAGCCCTCCTCCGGGGGATTAGCAATAATATGCTCTTTGAACCAATGCAGGAAAGTGGAGTTGTGCTCTCTAGTAACTTCGGCGTCCGTCCTGCATACCCCCGGTCACGATACTTCTTTGCGATAATTTCTTTGTGCAGTGCCACGAAAGGATCTACCTCGTCTAGGTGTTGTAGCACTACCAAGTTTGCTCTGTCAAAGTCGCTGCGTCGATCTGAGTATGCCACGTGCAGTTCCCTGCGACCGTTGCAGTGACCTTCTCCTTCGAGCCTCCCATCGTGCTTGTTAATGGGCAAACCAACACTAACACCAGGCAGCTGGTCTGCACCATATAGAAAATTCTCATAGAAAGAGATGCACTCTTGTGTCAAATAGCCCTGGACGATGCTTCCATCCGGATGGGACATGTTACGAACAAATCCTTTGATGATCCCATTCATCCTCTCAAACGGCATCATGTTGTGCAGGAATGACGGCCCCAGGTCTATTATGTCATCCACAATATGGACACACAGATGCACCATCACGTCAAAGAACGTGGGCGGGAAGTACATCTCAAGCTCATTCAGTATCACAACGATCTCTTCCTGTAGCCTTCGGAGCCGCTTCACACTGATCGACTTTCGAGAGATGACGTCAAAAAAGTTGCAGAGACCAATAAGCGTGTCACGGACATGCTTGTCCATTATCCCTCTAAGGGCAACAGGTAATATCTGCGTCATCATCACATGACAGTTATGAGACTTCATCCCGCTGAACCTTTTCTTGTCCGTGTCTAGATATCTACTTATCTTGCCACAGTAACTGGAACTAACTTTGACTCCGGTAAGGCACTTAAAGAATTGATTGATCTCAGTCTGACTTAAGGTGAAGCAAGAAGGGGGGCAATAATCCTCATTCTTTATTTTCTTGCCCTTCTTCTCCCGTGCCTCTGTCTCCGTCTCTGTCTCGTCTGACATTTTACGGGGCGGCATGTGCAGATCTTCCCTGATTTCCAAATCTTGTAAGTCTTTTCTTGCCTTCGGCCCATCCTTGGTCATATCCGGCATGTTCATCAGTGTTGCGAGCAAGCTCTCAAGGACATTCTTACAGATATGCATTTGATCAAGGCAATGAGGTGTATTGAGTTTGTGCCAGTACTCCAAGTCCCAGAACACAGACCTCGTCTTCCATACCTTCAGCAGCGGCTCCGGCACCTTTCTCATCGTCTTTCCCGACGCGGGGCACTCCTTTCAGTTTTTCAACAGCTCATCGATTTCGGCACCGCTCTGCTTACGTGGAGGTCCTCGATGCTCAGCGTGACCATTGAATAGATCTCCACGGTTTCTCCACGGGTCGTCCTGCTCGAGCCATCTTCGATGCCCCATGTACACGATTTTCCTAGACCCGCTATCTTTCCTTGACGTTAGCTGCTGAGACGTCGTATCATCCATGCACCGCATGCATCCGCAATATCCATGGCACACCTGGCCTGCCACATATCCGTAACCAAGATAGTCGTGCACTGTCGTGATCAGCGCGGCTCTCATGTTGAAATACTCGCCTTTGCTGGCATCCCATGTCTTGGCCGGTGTTTTCCATAACGTGTCTAACTCCTCCTAAAGTAGCCCCAGATACAAATTAATATTATTTCCTGGTTGTTTCGGCCCTTGAATAAGCATGCTCATGTGAATGTACTTCGATTTCATGCACAACCAGGGGGGAGGTTGTACATCCATACAAACGCGGGCCATGTGCTATGGTTGGTGCTCTGGTTGCCAAACGGATTCATGCCATCGATACACGCGCCGAGCACGATGTTCCTTGCATCACATTGAAAATACCGATAGAAGCTGTTCAACGCTCTCCACTGGCTTCCATCCTTGACGTGTCTCAGCTTCGGATCATCTCCATCGTCGGGCTTCTTCCTCTCCGCGTGCCAGCGCATTAGCTTTGCTTCCTTGGGATCTACAAAATACCTCTGGAGACGGGGAGTGATTGGTAAGTACCATACCACTTTCTGGGGACATTTCTTCCCGGCCTTCTTGTATCGAGAAGCATTGCACACCGGACAACTTGTTTTTTCCGCGTGCTCCTTCCGATAAATTATGCAATCGTTGATGCATGCATGGTATCTAACGTGTGGCAGATCAAGAGGGCACACGATCATCTTGGCCTCATCAACACTACTAGGACATAGAATACCCTCGGGAAGAACATCCTTTAGGTACTTGAGATGCTCATCGAGGCTAGTGTCGGTCCATTTGTTTTTAGCCTTCGTCTTCAGCACTTGGAGCGTGAAACTCAAGCGGGTCACCTCAGGATTGCAACCATCATACAATGGAGTGTTCGAGTCTACCACCAGTTGCTCCAGCTTAGCCTCCTCTCTAGAAGCAGCTCTCTCAGTACTCGTCTCCTTGCGAAGCAATGCTTGAACATGAGGGTCCCGCACGATTGAACTTAGTACCGACGAACTCTGCTACGTGGAGTCCATGTCGTTCTCTCCGCTGCCATGTCCGGCCCCTTCTCCGCCGCCATGTCCGGCCTCTTCCCCGCCGCCATTATCGATCATCTCTTCGTCTTGCCCCGTGTCATCATTGCCTGCCCCGTCGGCATCCTCAACATCGTCATCCTCATCTTCAGTTATCCACCGAGTATAGCCATCCATGAAACCAGTCATGAGCAGGTGCGCTTCGACACGACCATCGACATGGGGGTCAAGCCAAACTATTCCTTTGCATTTTCGACACGGACATAAAACCTCTGTCAGGTTATTTTCCTTCATGTCCTGCACCGCCGACCGCAACCACCTGTCCACCATCGTTCCACTGACCATCGCGAACTCTGCACGGTAATAATAAACAAATTGATTATAAAAATGCGTGCATTCATCAAAGTCATACAAAAATTCGGCATGACCTTCCTTAAAAGTAGGACATATATAGATCTAGAGTTTGCCCGGATTCGCCGAAACGGAAATAAATTGACATTTCGGCAAAACATAGGCAACTCAAATGCACAATTTGGCGTCAACTCATGCCACACACACAATTTCCATAAAAATATCACACACACATGCATAAACATATTTCCATTTTGCAAAAGCATGAAATATTAATCACACCTCTATCTCGAGATCGAGCACACGGTGGAGATGATGATGTAGGGAGGTCAAAAGTGCACAAAGCTCTTCTTGACAAAGAAAGATCTAGTTAGGGGGAAAATAGGTCACTTAACTAAATGCTACATCTACCTAGCTAGCTAATTTGGGAGGAGACAACTTCAACTAGTGGAGGGGGGAGGAAAAAGAGAAAGGAGATGAATTAATGGAGGTGGTGTAGTTATAGTTAGGAGTAATGAAGAGAGAGAAAGGTAGGTAGAAGAGGGAGAGTAATGGGGGGAGAAGTATTGAGGAAGAAGAAGAGTGAGAGAGGGAGGATGTGGGAGGTAGGGGAAAGGAAGGAGAGGAGATGGGGAGGGGGAGGTGAAATGGTGGTGGGTCCTGCGTCTTAGCAGTAGCGCGGGAGAGAAAGCGCGCTGCTGCTAAGACCGTAGCAACAGCGCGCTTTCCTGTCACGCGCTACTGCTAAACGGGCCAACCATGTGCACATTTTCAAATTTAGCAGCAGCGAGGTGACAAAAAAGCGCGCTGCTCCTATGGCATTAGCAGCAGCACGCTCCCTGGCGCCGCGCTACTGGTAAACTTATGTCGTTGTGTACTGTCGGTGGATTTTTGTAGCAGCGCGGTTTAAGCGTCACGCACTACTGCTAAGTTTGCACCAGCAGCGAGCTTTCCGTAGCCGCGCTGCTACTACTTAGCAGCAGCGCCTGTTTTTATGCCGCGCTGCTGCTAAGATTCTGTGTATATGGTTTTCCATAGTAGTGTGATCTGCAGGACGTGGTGGTGGAAGATGGCGAGCTGCCGCAGGAGGCGACCCGCTGGATGGCGATCGCGAGGGTTCACACCGATAAAGTTTATAGCCAGTATTGGTTATACAGAGGCATGAGGGTGGCATGGGATCTGGCGCAGGAAGTCAAGATCAGACCTCTGGAGGAAAACCTCTACACCCTCCAATTCTCTTGTCTTGGTGATTGGGAGAGGGTAATGGATGAAGGTCCTTGGAACTTCAAGGGGAAGGCGGTGGTTCTTGCGCCCTACGATGGTTTCACGAAGCGGTCAACCATTGAGCTTAATAAGATTGATATCTGGCTGTAGATACATGATCTCCCAGATGGTTACTTCTCCAAGATAAAGGCCCTGTCATCCACGATGGGGGAGTTCATATTTGCTGAGCCAAAGTCACAAGATTTCGAGGGCAATTTTGCTAGAGTCAGGGTGCGAATCGATGTGACGAAACCATTGAAAAACGTTGTCTCGCTGTTAGTCAAGAAGAAGGATGCTGTGGAACGAGTGATATTCAGAATCAAGTATGAAAGGCTGCCTGATTGGTGCGTTGTTTTGTATATCTCGGGCATCTATACAGAGAATGCGGAGACGGTGTTCACCCTCCAAAAAAATCGTTTTCAAAGACATAAAAGCTAGCTGGTTTCAGAACCCGGGCAGAGGTCCGGGAGAAAACGAGAGCCCTAGAGGTGGCCGAGGCCGAGGTTGTTCAGGCCGAGGGGGTGGGTGAGCAGCAGTGAACCGTGACACCTCAGGCAGCCAGCCCCCGGAAGACCCTGATATGATGCAAGATGATGTCACCATGGAAGAACTTGCGAGAAACAGAAAGAGAAGCGCTCATGAACAAAAAGGCACACATCAGCGGAATCAGCCGAACAAAAACACTCTCATGCTTCCACCAACGATCCCTCCAAGCCCCACATCGAAGCAGGAGATGAAGAGGAACAAACCGAGCCCTTCAATGGCAGAGACAAACACAACGAAGAGTGCAACTCCTAGCAAGACCCCTGATGTGCGTTTGGCGAGCCCCCAAGGAGGGGTTCGCCTAGCGCAATGAGTCTACTTTGCTGGAACTGTCGCGGAATTGGCAAAGCTGCGATAGTTCGGGAGCTTTGCGATTTAGTGACGCAGTTTGCCCCCTCTGTTCTTTGCATTCTAGAAACACAGATAGAGGGTACGAGAGTAGAGAATTTGGCAGAAGGTTTAGGTTTCAATAAAAGTTTTGCAGTTAGTAGTTCCGGAAGGAATGGTGGTCTTTGTATCTTTTGGAACGATGAAATAATAGTGGAAGTTATTGGTTATTCGAGGTACCATATTGATGCTTTAGTAGATAATATGGTGGATATGCAGGTTAGAGTAACCTTTGTCTATGGAGAGGCTCAGGTTCCGGATAGGCAAAACACTTGGAATACTCTGAAGAACATAGCCGAGTCTCAGAACAGGCCTTGGGCGGTCATTGGCGACTGCAACGAGGTTCTGAATCTCAGCGAACATGATGGAGTGGGATGTCGAAGCCAAGCTCAGATTGATGGTTTTCGGGAAGCTGTTGATACATGCGGTTTATTAGATATAGGATACACGGGAACAAGATGGACGTTTGAAAAAAGGGTTGCTGGCGGCACTTTCACTCGAGTCCGTTTGGACAGATGTTTGGCGAACCCGGAGTGGCTGGCCGCATTCCCAGAATCTGCTTTACACCACAAGACGGCGGCGAGCTCCGATCACGTACCAATCCTCCTCACGGTACGTGATTTGCATGCATGCAGGGCAGGCCCCAGGGCTTTTAAATACGAGACCATGTGGGAGAGAGAGGAATCTCTCTTCACGGCTATGGCAAACCGATGGAGCATGCAGGAGGGGGGGACAGTGTAATCATTGCATGCAAAGTTGGAGGACCTGGCTGGAGACCTGTCGGCCTGGGAACGCAACACCTTTGGATCAGTGCGGAAAGAGATAGCTCAATTAAAAATCCGGCTACAGGAGTTGCACGCCAGCCCAGGAAGATCCGGCCCCACTCGCGAAGAGACAAAGCTCACCGATCGACTGGTTGAACTGTTCCATCGTGAGGAAATGCTCTGGCGCCAGAGGGCGTGTCTGGATTGGCTAGTTCATGGCAACAAAAATACCTATTTTTCCATCTGAGGGAAAGTAAAAGGTGCCGCAAAAATCAAATAAAATCATTGCAAGATGAGCAGGGCTAGGTCATAGAGGATTCAATTGAGCTGGAAGAGATGACAACGACGTTCTACAAAAACTTATACACTTCTGAAGGGGTGCATGGTATGGAGGAAGTGCTCAGACACGTGCCAACTAAGGTAACACCTGATATGAACAATCTTCTGAACGTGCCATATTCCCAAGAGGAGGTAGAGTGTGCCTTGTTTCAAATGTTTCCAATCAAAGCCCCTGGACCGGATGGTTTTCCTGCTCACTTTTTCCAGCGTCACTGGGAGTTGTGTGGAGATGAGGTCACATCAGTGGTTCTCAAAATTGTTGAGGGACAGATTCCGCAGCTTGTATCAACAACACGATACTGGTCCTCATTCCCAAGGTAAAAAACCCCACACTTCTCAAATAGTTCAGGCCAATCAGCTTATGCAACGTGCTCTACAAAATTGCTTCCAAGGTAATATCCAACAGGCTAAAGAAAATACTTCCAGATATCATCTCACAAGAGTAGTCTGCTTTTGTTCCTGGCAGATTAATCACAGATAATATTATAACAACTTATGAGTGTATGCATTTCATGAAGAGGAACAAGGCTAAAAACATCAGTCATGTGCCCTCAAGCTAGACATGATGAAAGCCTACAATAGAGTTGAATGGACCTATCTTCGAGCTATAATGCTTAAGTTGGGTTTCTCCACCCGGTGGGTTGATATTGTTATGAGCATGGTATCAACGGTGAAATTCTCAGTAATGTTCAACGGAAAGAAACTTGAAGAGTTATGTCCTTCACGTGGGATCCGGCAAGGGGACCCGATATCTCCGTACTTGTTCTTATTAGCAGCAGAGGGCCTGTCATGCCTGTTAAAATCACAAAGAGAGTCATCCAATTTGGATGGGATTCAAGTGGCTCCCTCGGCGCCACTGGTTAACCATCTATTATTCGCTGATGATAGCCTGCTGTTCTTCAAGGCAAATAGTGCGGGGGCTACCGAGGTGAACCAAGTGTTGGATACATATTGCAATGCAACAGGTCAGCACATAAACTTGGAGAAATCTTCCATTTTTTTCAGCAAAGGCGTCCCTGAGCCTGTCCGCAATGATATAAAAGCTATCTTGAATGTCCCGAATGAAACTTTGAATGAGAAATATTTAGGTATGCCCACCGATGTGGGGGCCTCAAAAAATGGATCGTTCAAATATTTGAAGGACAGATTGTGGAATAAGATCCAGGGTTGGATTGAAAGGACGATGTCATCTCCGGGGAAGGAGGTGTTGGTTAAGGCCGTGGCACAAGCAATTACAGTGTTCTTGATGTCTTGTTTCAAACTGCCAAGAGGGCTATGTGAGCACCTGAACATGTTGATTAGAAAGTTTTGGTGGGGAAGTAAGAATGGGCAGCGCAAATCACATTGGGTCTCGTGGAAGGCAATGACTCAGCCCAAGAGCATGGGAGGCCTCGGCTTCAAAGACTTTGATCTCTTCAACCTAGCGATGCTTGCTAGACAGGTATGGCGTATGCTTCGGGATCCTAACTCTCTTAGTGCGCGGATTGTGAAGATCATCTATCATCCGAACACCACCATCCTGGATGCTTCACTTGGGAGCCACCCGAGTCAGATATGGAGAGCACTAGTGGAGGGACGGGACACTTTGAAGCTCGGTCTGATTAGGTGCATTAGCAACGGAGATCGCACTGACATATGGTCGGACAACTGGCTCCCTAGGCAGGAAATGGTGAGACCATATGGGTGCATTGCCAACATACCCCCGACCACAGTTTCGGAGTTGATTGATCATACAAGCGCAACTTTGAACAAACCTAAGATAGACGCCACTTTCTTTGCGTTTGATGCCAAAGTGATTCTTATTATACCGCTGAGCACAACACCCATGGAGGACTTCTGGAGTTGGGCACATGAACGGACAGGCCAATTCACTGTGCGATCGACGTATAATATGCTTGTGGCGACGAGGCAAAGGAGAGAAGCCTGGCTGGAAGTGTTGGGGAACGTATCAGAACTTTAAAATTTTCTACACATCACCAAGATCAATCTATGGAGTCATCTAGCAACGAGGGAGAGGGGAGTGTATCTACATACCCTTGTAGATCACGCGCAGAAGCGTTCAAGAGAACGGGGTTGATGGAGTCGCACTCGTCGTGATCCAAGTCACCAATGACCTAGCGCCGAACGGACGGCACCTCCGTGTTCAACACACGTATAGTTGGGAAGATGTCTCCTCCAACTTGATCCAGCAAGGGGAAGGAGAGGTTGATGGAGATCCAGCAGCACGACGGCGTGGTGGTGGAAACTACGGCGATCTCGGCAGGGCTTCGCTGAGCACTGCGAGAAGGAGAGGTGTCACGGGAGGGAGAGGGAGAGGCCAGGGGCTAGGGTACGGCTGCCCTCCCTCCCCCACTATATATAGGGTCCCTAGGGGGGGCGCCGGCCCTAGGAGATCCAATCTCCAAGGGGGGCGGCGGCCAAGGGGGTGGCTTGCCCCCCAAGGCAAGTGGGGCGCCCCCCCACCCCTAGGGTATCCAACCCTAGGCGCAGGGGAGGCCCAAGGGGGGCGCACCAGCCCACTATGGGATGGTTCCCCTCCCACTTCAGCCCATGGGGCCCTCCGGGATAGGTGGCCCCACCCGGTGGACCCCCGGGACCCTTCCGGTGGTCCCGGTACAATACCGATTACCCCTGAAACTTTCCCGATGGCCGAAACTTGACTTCCTATATATAAATCTTCACCTCCGGACCATTTCGGAACTCCTTGTGACATCCGGGATCTCATCCGGGACTCCGAACAACTTTCGGGTTACCGTATACTAATATCTCAACAACCCTAGTGTCATCGAACCTTAAGTGTGTAGACCCTGCGGGTTCGGGAGACACGCAGACATGACCGAGACGACTCTCCGGTCAATAACCAACAGCGAGATCTGGATACCCATGTTGGCTCCCACATGATCCTCAATGATCTCATCGGATGAACCACGATGTCGAGGATTCAATCAATCCATATACAATTCCCTTTGTCAATCGGTACGTTACTTTCCCGAGAATCGATCGTCGGTATCCCAATACCTCGTTCAAACTCGTTACCGACAAGTCACTTTACTCGTACCGTAATGCATGATCCCGTGATCAACCAGTTGGTCACATTGAGCTCATTATGATGATGCATTACCGAGTGGGCCCAGAGATACCTCTCCGTCATACGGAGTGACAAATCCCAGTCTCGATTCGAGCCAACCCAACAGACACTTTCGGAGATACCTGTAGTATACCTTTATAGTCACCCAGTTACGTTGAGACGTTTGGCACACCCAAGGCACTCCTACGGTATCCGGGAGTTGCACAATCTCATGGTCTAAGTAAATGATACTTGACATTCGGAAAATCTATAGCAAACGAACTACACGATCTTTGAACTATGCTTAGGATTGGGTCTTGTCCATCACATCATTCTCCTAATGATGTGATCCCGTTATCAATGACATCTAATGTCCATAGTCAGGAAACCATGACTATCTTTTGATCAACGAGCTAGTCAACTAGAGGCTCACTAGGGACGTGTTGTGGTCTATGTATTCACACATGTATTACGATTTCCGGATAACACAATTATAGCATGAACAATAGACAATTATCATGAACAAAGAAATATAATAATAACCATTTTATTATTGCCTCTAGGGCATATTTCCAACAGGAAGGTGCTTCGGGATCTTCAACAACGCAAACAGATTCTAGCTCGTGGAAGATGCTTTGGAAGACGGAGGTCCCATCGAAAGTGCGCATGTTCTTGTGGAGACTATCGAATCAGTCACTGCCAACCGAAGATGTGAGGGCGCATCATAAGATGTCGACGACTAGCACTTGTCGCTTTTGCGGCGCTCAGGATACATGGCGACATTCCCTCCTAGAATGCACTGTTTCAAGGTGCACCTGGGCGCTGGTTGACGAAGATTTGGGCTGCGCCATGGTGGCAACGAGTGAGAACCGAGCCAAGAGTTGGCTCTTCAACTTGTTGGCGGCCCTCTCGCACGAATAGTTTACTATCGTAGCAGTGGCATTATGGGCCGTGTGGACTTCTCGGAGGAAGGCAATACACGAGGGAATATTTCAGACACCACATGGGATAACACCCTTTGTCAAGAGGTACATACAAGATCTCCAAGTTCTCAGCAAGCCAAAGAAGCAACGCAACGCGGCAGCGACGGGGACTCCAGTGCGCCGGAGACCCAAGGCACTCCCAATGAATTTCTCAAAGACCCATGTGGATGCCGGAGTCCGGGGGCAGCGAGGAGGCTCGGCGGTGGCGATATGCCATGACAGCCAAGGCGTTTTCCTGGGCAGTTCAGCCCTCGTGGTCGCTGGAGTTTGGGACGCTCCCACGCTCGAAGCCATAGCGTGCCGCGAGGCACTGGCTCTGGCAGAAGACCTCAACCAGCACCACTACATAGTGGCCTCTG
Source organism: Triticum dicoccoides (assembly GCF_002162155.2). Lineage (NCBI taxonomy): Eukaryota > Viridiplantae > Streptophyta > Magnoliopsida > Poales > Poaceae > Triticum > Triticum dicoccoides. The sequence goes on from NC_041380.1 coordinate 581,062,742, forward strand.
ATTGCAAACATGTGATTGAAGATATAACATCAGGAAGCTAGGGGGAGTATGGTGTTATTATCAGTGAAATCAGACTTAGATCACCACCAACCTGTAATTTCACTTTTGAAAATTGTGAGGCGAATGTTGAAGCCCACAAGTTAGCTAGATATGCTTTGTGGTTACTTCCTGGGCGTCATGTATGGCTTGGCCAGCCACATGACCAGACTTGTATCCCACATTCTGTGGACTTTGAGTAATAAAGGCTTTTTCCCTAAAAAAAAACTCCCGACTTCAATCTCCACTTTCCCAGCACAACGGCGGCCGGAGCCGAGCGAAGAAGAGGAGCGGCGCCGTCGGCGACCTCAACCCAGCAGCCACCGGCGTTTCGAGGTCAGGCGACGCTATCTTCTTCCTCCTCTTCTCGATCCCCTAGTAATTTACCTTTTTTCCTTCTCTTCTAAGTAGTTTCTTGCGGGAAACCCTAGCTTGATTTTCCCCAAACATTTACCTTTAGATAGTGGAGAGAGAGGAGGAAATCGTTCAGGTTAAGGCCATCCAATTGGAGCATAAAGTTGCCGTATCTCCCGAAGGGTAATTTATTTTCTTCTCTTGCCGAGAACACTAGCTAGCTAGATTTCCATCGTGGCTAGTACGTTTACTTAGAGCAGAGACATGGATGGAGACATACATACCATGGATGGTACGGTGACATCCAATTTCTCTTTGTTTTGTGCAGTTTCTCAATGTCGAGCTGGATTGCTGCATTTGTCAGCCGCTGTTGCAGCTGTATCAAGGCCGATACCATTTCATCTACGACATGTGTCGACCGCAAGAGGCTGCCATGTTTTGACCCCGTGTACAAGGTGCTCGATGATGACAATCTCCTCATCGAGATCATCGTCCGCCTTGGCTTCCCAACCACCCTCGTCCGCGCCTCCCTCGTCTGCAAGCGGTGGTTCCGCCACGCCTCAGACCCCGCCTTCCTCTGCCGATTCCGCAAACTGCACCCTCCTCGCCCCCTCGGCTTCTACATCGAGTACAACCACCGCCTGTTCTTTCATGCTGCCTCAGCCCCCGGAGCTCGCCGCCGTCGCTCGCCGTGCGGCAAGCTACAGATTTGATGCTTGTCCCAATGCATGGATCAATGGCTGCCACAATGGCCGTATCCTGATCAGGTTCAATTATAAATCTACCTTTGGGGCTGGACCGTCCTCGTCGACACGGAGAATACTATTCAGTGTGGTCTGCTCCCCACTGTGCCCCGAGAGAGTGGTGTCCATCGTCCGACAGCCCCCTCGTGAACCCAAGAACAGTAGGAGCTTCACCTTCTTCAAACAATATGGCCAAGGCTAGATGACAGAGAATTCTCTTGTGAGATGGCGTTCGAGTCGGGCGGTGTGGAGGGCGACGCGGAGGGCGACGCGTCTGGGCCGCGCGACGCGAAGGGAGACGCAGCGAGCGCCGCGGCGGAGGCGGTCGGCTGGACGGTGGTGCGGCCTGCCGTGGGGCGGCCGCGGGGGGGCGCGCTGCCAGAGGGGCGGCCCCTTGCTCCGTCCTTCTCCGGCAGCCGGTTCTGGGCGCTAGAGGGGATTGACTCCGACATCGACGCCGACGAGGTAGGTTCTCAGGTGAGTTTAGGTAGTTCCGGTGGTTCGCCGAGGCCCAAGGCTGGGTTCTCGGTGGGTGATTTCATCGCCCGCGCGGAGGAGCTTGGGGGCTCCTTCGTGGCTGGTCGGCGGCGTGCTTTTGCTCCCGGAGGGCAGGGAGGCCGCCGCCTGGCGGTGCGGATCTGGTGCCCGCCAAAGGGGGTGGATGCGGGCCCAGAAGGCCGCTCGTGCGTCATCCTGGAGGCGGACCGCCGGGATCTGGTGCTGGCGGAGCCCCCTCGGGCTCTTACGTGCCCGCCGGAGCCGGCAGGGGCTGGCGACGGCGGCGGCGGGGCTGGCCGGGCAGGGGCTGCACGGAACCTGGCTAGGGTTTCCGGGGCACCGATGTCTGGGCCTGTTCCGGTGTTGGGCCAAAGTGACTGGCCCAGCCTGCCAGGGGGTGGGCTGGGGGGCCCTGCGTTGGGCCAGCAGGCTTCAGCGCCTGTGGGGCCGGTGGGCTCAGTGTCGCTCTCCACCTTGACTGGGCCGGGAGGGGGGCAGGGGCTCCCCACTGAGTCGGGGCCAGTCCAATCAGGCCGAGTGGCCGGTTGCGAGCCTGCGCCTCGGCCCGGGCCCAGTGTGACAGAGAAGCCGAGGCCGTCTCCTCCTATTAATAGGTGGATGTGGGTGCCGAAGGGAACCCTAGATTTATCGCTAGGGTTTCCTGCCTCTCCCTCGCAGGTGCGGCGCTTCGGGCATCTCGCTCGTCGTCTACACCGATCCGCCCCTCCTCCTCCCCTTTCGTGCTCATACACCACTGCGGTGCGGATGGGGTCCCGCCGGAGTGACAAGCCCCCCATGTCACCTCCGATCCCGGCGGTGGAGCGCCAGCGTGAAAAGGATCTGCGGGCGAAGGCGCTCGCCAAGGTGCCAGTGTCTCCAGCGGAGGATGGGGGCTGGGGGCCGCCGCCTCCATGGTGGATTGCTGAGCAGGAGCGGAAGAAGGACGAGGAGCGCGAGCGAAAGAAGAGGAAGAAGGAGGAGTACCGGCGGCGGGGGCTTGAGCAAAAGAAGGAGCTCAAGCGGAAGGAGTCCCAGCTCCCTCCGGGCGGCGAGCGGGCCGGGGTTCCGCAGGCCAAGAAGCCGAAGCATAAAGGGGGCGGCTCGGCTGGCCCCGAGGCTTCTAAGGGATCGGCGGACACCCCGATCCCCGTGGAAGAGGCCGACGGGCCGGAGTGTTTCAAGTGTGGCAGGGTGGGGCACTACCAGAATATGTGCTCCTTCAAACCCCTGTGTGTCGTCTGCCACGAGGAAGGACATGCGTCTGCCTACTGCCCCACGAGGGGGAGGCTTCTTCTGCCTCCCTTTCGTGGACACGGAGGGGGAGGAGGTCTGTGCCCCTCTCGTCTCGAATACGGCGATCATTTCGGCGGCACCGGGCAAGCTTTCCATCCCCATCCTGGAGGCGGAACTCCCTCACCTCTTTGAAGGGGAGTGGGACTGGCAAGTCTCGGCCGTCGGAGCCGACCAGTTCTCGGTCGTCTTCCCCGACAAGGCCATGCTAAGGATGGCAACCCGCAACGGCAAGCTCTACTTCTCCCTCCACGACATCATGGCGGACATCAAGGAGGCGCGTCCGGAGGAGCCCACGGCCGAGCTCATGCCGGACACCTGGGTCAAGCTGTGGGGCGTGCCACCCAAGCACCGCCACGTGGACCGCCTCATGGCCACCACTGTGATGATTGGGCACCCGATGGAGGTGGATCTGGCGTCGCTGTCTGGCCTGGGTCCGCTGCGGATGCGTTTCGCGTGTCGTGCCCCGGCCAAGCTCAAGGGATACGTGCGGATCTGGTTCAACAGTGAGGGATACACCTTCCGCCTTGAGGCAGAGGCGGGCGCTCTGCAGGGCGCGGCTCCAACCCCCCCTCCCCCTCCGCCAACTGACCACGACAAGGGCCGGGAAGACAAGGACAAGGACAAGGACAAGGACCAGGACATGAGCACGGGGGATGACTCCATCGACACGGCTACTTGGGACAAACTGGGCCTCAAGGACAAGGATGGGCAGGCTGCGCCTCCGGCGGCGGGCGCGGCTCAGGATCAGGAGGTGTGCCAAGTGGTGGTGGGCAGCAACGAGACGGGTTTCAACCAGTATGGATCCAACATGACCATGAGCCTCGACATCGACAAGGGCGTCTCGGCGTCCTGCGACTCGGAGGGCCGCTCGACGCTGGTCTCCCCGGTGGTTGCGCTGGTGGACGCGTCAGGGGCTGCGGCAAGCCCTCCCAAGGTGGTGACCGGCAGTGGCAGCGGCGTGTTGAAGCTTCAGAAGAAGACGGAGGGCCGCAAACCACCTGTGGTGGCGCCAGCGGGCACCCCCGCGGTCCGTGCGAGCGTGTCGGTCTAGAGGCCGGTGGTGATGGCACTGGCCTCTCCAGGGGGGCCGGCAGGGGACACCCCATCGGTCATCTCCCCCCCACCTTCGGACGCTCTTCGGGTGGAGGTGGCCAAGGTGGCGCCCATCCCCACGGCCAGGCGGTCCAAGGCGGTGGCATCCCCGGTGACTCAAGAGAGGACGAGCTCCCGTCCGAAGGCCGCCAAGGGCAACATGCCGTCCCTCCAACGGGCCCAGCTCCTCCAGGCGCAGAAGAACCTCGAAATCGAAGGTAACCCTATGCCCCGCTTTACGATTTTTGAAGATTATCCAGATGAGTGCTTGGGGGGTATCTTAGCGGATAGTGGCGTCGCGATGGCTGACGCGGGGGAAGCGCAAGAGGTGTTGTCTCTCATTCGTGCGAAGGAAATCGCGCAGGCTGCGCTTGCTAAGGCAGCGCAGGCCCGCGCTGCGCCTGCAGCAAAGGAAGCAGGGGCTTCTCTGGTGCCAGGTGTGCGGCCCGATCAGGAGGACCAAGTAGCAGGGGCTGCACCGCCCTCCTCCAACCGTCGTCCTGCCAAGACACGACGCGTGGCCAAAGTGGTTACCGCTCGCGGTATCCGTCTACGAAATCGCATCATCTAATGCGTTTCATCTTCTGGAACATCCGAGGCTTCGGCCACGCTGGGAGGCGGACCCAGTTAAGAGAGTTCATTAGGAACGAGGAAATCGACGTGGTCGGATTGCAAGAGACTATCAAGGCCGATTTCAACCACCGGGACTTGCTTGCGGTTGACCCGTTGGAGCGTTTCGTCTGGCACTGGGTGCCTGCGGTAGGACACTCCGGGGGTTTGCTGCTAGGAGTTAATCTAGTCTGCCTTGAAGTGGTGGCTTGGGATGCCGGCCGCTTCTTCCTGTCGGCTCACGTGCGGCACCGCGCCACTCTTCAGGAGTGGGTGGTGATTGCCGTGTATGGCCCGGCCAATCACTCGCTCTCGCTGGAGTTCTTGGAAGAGCTTCAGACAAAGGTGATGGCTGTTGGTGTGAGCAACCTTCCTCTGCTGGTGGGGGGTGACTTCAACTTGATCCGCTCGGGAGCGGACAAGAACAACGGTATTATTAACTGGTCAAGGGTGGCCATGTTTAATAATGCTATTGCTTCCATGGCCCTTAGGGAAGTGGCCCGCGTGGGGGCTCGATATACCTGGACCAACAAACAGCTTACGCCGGTGCGTTCGGTCTTGGACAGGGTTTTTATGTCCTCGGAGTGGGAGGTGCTGTTCCCCCTGTGCTCTCTACACGCAGAAACTAGGATCGGGTCGGACCACGTCCCCCTCATCCTTTCCTCGGGGGAGGAAAGGCTTAAACGCAGCCCGCGTTTCTTCTTCGAAACAGCATGGCTGGAGTCTCCGGACTTCGAGCAAACCTTCCTTTCGAAGTGGGCGAATTGCGTCGCTCGCATCGGGCGCGTACGCGGCCCCATGGAGTTCTGGATTGCCCCAGGGGCGGGTATGCGAGCGGCTCTCAAAGGGTGGGGAGCTAATCAGGGTTGTGCGGATAAGTTGTTAAGGGTGCGCCTGACCGAGGAGCTAGCCCAGCTAGATGCAGCGGTAGATCTGCACATCTTTTCCGCGCAGGACTGGGCCCAGCGCTACGCGCTTGAGGCCCAAGTCGAATCCCTCCTCGGGGCCGAGGAAGAGTACTGGCGTAGGCGCGATGGAATAAAGTGGACGCTCAAGGGCGACGCGAACACAAAATACTTCCACGCATACGCAAATGGCCGACGCCGTAAGTGCGCTATCCTTCGTCTTCAATCGGAGCAGGGGCTCATACTGCGGCAACAGGATATCGTCCGGCACATCTACGAGTTCTACATCCAACTCATGGGTTCCAGGGAGGAATCCAGGGCTCGCCTGAGGGAGATGTGTGGGACCCTGCGTTGCGGGTCACGGACGAGGAAAACGAGAACCTGAGCTTAGCCTTCCTCCCTGAGGAGATTGACAAGGCGACGCTGGGTATGAAATCTGACACTGCTCCGGGGCCGGATGGGTGGCCGGTGGCGATGTTCAAGCGGTTTTGGCAAGTGCTCAAAAACCCCATTTTTGACGTGTGCAACGGTTTTATGCGCGGTACGGTAGACATTTCCCGCCTGAACTTTGGGGTTCTCTCTTTGATCCCCAAGGTCCCGGGTGCGGATCACATTAGACTTTTTCGTCCTATTTCCTTAATTAACGTCCCGTTTAAAATTTGTGCTAAGGCTTGTTCTACTCGCATGTCTCCGATAGTCCACCGCATTATTAGTAGAACCCAGTCCGTGTTCATTCGGGGCTGTAACATCTTGGAGGGGCCGCTGGTTCTTCAAGAAATTATCCACTCCCTTAAGCGCGCTCGACAACCAGCGATTCTCCTCAAACTCGATTTTGAGAAGGCGTACGACCGCGTGAACTGGGAGTTCCTCCGACAGGTACTCCTGGACCGAGGTTTCTCGTCGGTTTGGGTTCACCGCATGATGCAGTTGGTCTCGGGAGGCCAAACGGCGATCGCGGTGAACGGAGAAGTAGGGAACTTCTTCCGCAACAAGCGCGGGCTGCATCAAGGGGACCCAGCGTCGCCGTTGCTTTTTAACTTCGTGGCGGACGCTTTAGGCGCCATGCTAGACAGGTCTCGTCTAGCCGGCCACATTAGGGGTGTCGTGGACAACCTAATCCCGGCAGGAGTGTCCCACTTGCAATACGCGGATGACACTCTTCTTCTTTTCGAGCCCGACACACATAGTATCGCTTCGGTCAAAGCTATACTGTTGTGCTTCGAACTCATGTCGGGACTAAAAATTAACTTCCACAAAAGTGAGGTGGTGTCCATAGGGATGGACGCGACAGAAAGTCAACGGGTCGCCAACCTGCTTAACTGCAAACTAGGCCAGTTCCCGTTTACTTACCTCGGGCTCCCAATAGCGGCAAAGAAGTGTACAATCGCTGACTGGGAGCCCCTCTCCTCCAAGGTGGCGAATAGGGTTTGCCCGTGGAGGGGACGTTTTATGTCTTCAGGGGCAAGACTAATCCTTACCAACACCAGCCTCTCATCTTTGCCCATGTTTGCCATGGGTCTGTTCTTGCTGGCGGACGGGGTACACTCTAAGTTTGACACACCGCGGTCCCGTTTCTTTTGGGAAGGAGCGGGACCGAAACGAAAATACCATATGGTTAAATGGCAAGCCGTGTGTCGTCCCAAAACCCAGGGGGGTCTTGGGATCATCAACTCCAAGCTGATGAACATCGCACTAATGTGCAAGTGGATCTGGAAAATGACTCAGGGTGAGACTGGCCTCTGGATCGACCTCCTCCGGGCAAAATATTTCCCGCGAGGGGATTTTTTTGACGCGGCTCCCAGTGGGTCTCCTTTCTGGAATTCCATTCAATACCTTAAACCCCTCTTTGCTAGGGGCGCAAAGTTTGCGGTTAACAACGGACGCTCTACGCGTCTCTGGCTTGATCATTGGATTGGCCAGCGCCCATTATGGGCGGAGTTTCGACAACTATACTCCTTAGCGGTCGAACCCGAGCAACGGGTTGCCTCGGCTCTTAGCACCTCCCCCCCTGTATTAACTTCAGACGTGAGCTAATCGGGCCGGAGTTGGCAGATTGGGACCGCCTTCTGGCGCTACTTGCGGACGTCCGATTGTCGGAATCCGTGGACCTGATCTCGTGGAGACTTGCGAGCTCAGGCAAATTCTCTGTCAAATCCATGTACAGAGAGCTATGCCACGGTCAGATCCCGTCGGCGGCCACGGGGCTTTGGAAGGCAAAGATCCCGCTCAAAATTAAGGTCTTGCTTTGGCAACTTTGTCAAGATCGCCTTCCTACCTCTATTAACCTCGCTAAACGCAACGGCCCCGCCTCTGGCCCCTGTGCGCTGTGTGGGGTCCCGGAAGATGCTGACCACACCTTCTTCCTTTGCTCCCTGGCTCGTTTCACTTGGAGCACGGTCCGCGAGGCCGCGGGAGTGGATTGGGATCCACGCTCCCGACCTGAGCTCGTGTCTTGCTTATCTGGGTTTCAAGGCGCGTCTCGTAGGGTCATGTGGACTTGTGCGGCGGCTATGCTATGGGCTATTTGGAATACCCGTAACAAGTTTACTATTGAGGGGGTGTTCCCCTCGCATCCCGCTGACGTTATCTTCAAATGCATCGTTTTCTTGCAGCAATGGGCATCGCTGGGAAGACAACAGGACTCTAATCTCCACCGCCAAGCTATCTGTCGTCTCCACGCCGTCTACTCCGAGGCTCGAGCTCCGTCGCCTGCTCAACTGGTTGCCGCATAGGGATGGGCAACCCCTTTTGGTCTTAGTACCTTCCGAGCCTGCGTGCTCGCTGCTTTTGGGCCGTTCTCCGCCTTGTAACGCAACTTTGCGCTCATTTAGCGGCCTATCCTCTTAACTATCGTGTTAGTTTATGTTGTTTTGTTTGGTGGTTGTGCTACTCTGCCTAAGTTTTGTGGGCTTTATTAATTTAAAGCCGGACGTCTCTGACGTCTATGTTCTAAAAAAAAGATGGCCAAGGCTTGTACCACTTCTGGTTCTTACATGACCAGGAAAAAATTGTGGCACGCCTTTATATATATGTTTAAAGATGGTGTCTGGTCCCTGCATACTTCGGCGACGACACACTTCCCTTATTGCTATCGGCCATATTTTCTAAAACCTCTGCTAGTCGGTAATAAAATATACATACCAAGCTTCAAGAATGACATTCTTGTCTTAGATTTGAGGGCCACAAGTTTCTCAAAAATTCAACTTCCACATGGGGTGGAGTATGGCGAGCTGGACACCTTCTTCTCACCTGATGATGATGATTCCACAGTATATCTCATCCATGCTAGGAAGTTTCAACTTCACATCTGGCTAAGCAATGAGGACAACTGGTTGCTGGTGGACGTCATTTGTTTGCGAGGGATGTATGCTAATTTGAGGATGTCAGATCACACTTGTGAGGATGATTATACTGTCCACATAAACTATGTGGGGGAGAATGCTGAGTTTGCGTTCTTGCAGATTGATTGCTACATAGTATACTTGGATATATTTTTGTACAGAAAAGGCATACGCCTGACTTTATAAATAAAGCCACCAGGCAGAGTCACGACACAGCCAACCAAACACCACAGAAGCAAAGCAAAGTTTAAGAAGTACGAGTACATGGCAACCAGCCAAACATGGCACGCAGGCCAGCCAAGAGTCCAAAAGAATAGGAGTTTAAGCCATCCTCCTAGATCGCCGCAGGAGGAAAGAAGCCGTAGATCTCATCTTAGATAACATGTCGACGAAAGCCTCTAAGTCCACTCCCTTAGTTAATGATCTTCACTGCTGCAAAAATACATTGGCTTTAAATAAGCAATTCACAGGGTTAGCCGGAAAAATATGCTCGATAATGAACTTGTTTCTAGTAGTCCACAGCGACCAACATATCGCTGCCCAACCAACCCAGAATACCCTCTTAGACCGGCCTGATAAAGTACTGACACATCGCCGCATCCTCGAAGGAAGATGGATTCCATTTAACATGAAGCCAAAGTCTAATACAACTCCAAAGGAATTTAGCCAATGAGCAATGAAAAAATATGTGCTCGGAGTTTTCAAGAGCCCCACATAAAGCGCATCTATCAGAGCCCGGCCCGTTCCTCTACCTAATTTGATTAGCCGCAGGGAGTTTACGACGGAAAGCTTGCCACAAGAAAAATTTTATCTTAGGAGGAATACGTGCCGACCAAATATCCTTGAATTTCACTGTATGGGCACCTAAGATAAGTTTGGCGTACGCGGATTTAACTGAGAAACGCCCCAAAGAAGAGTGAGGCCAGACAACCGAGTCATCTTCCTCCGAGAGCAAGGGGATGCAGGCAATAAGACGTTGCCAATCATCCAACTCCACAGGAGAAAGGGTTCGCCGGAAGTCAAGGTCCCAATTGTGAGCCAAGAGCTCAGAGATAGAGATCTCGGTAGCAGAGCAATACGAGAACAGGGTCGGGTAGGCCACCGCGAGAGTGGTATCCCCAACCCACCAATCTAACCAAAAGCGAGTGGACTTACCATTCCTAACTACAAACTTAACGAGGGACCGAAATATCGGGCGAACTTTAACAAGCTGACGCCAAAACTGAGAACCACCTGAGGAAGAGGCGAACATGGGGCTCGAGGAGGGGAAATACTTAGCTTTAAGAAGAGATAGCCAGAGGGGGCGATCCTCGAGGAACATAATTTTCCACCACCATTTTATCATGAGGCACTTGTTCATGACCATCGTGTTAATGATGCCTAAGCCCCCCATGTTCTTAGGCCTACATATTAGATCGCACTTAACCATCCTATATTTGCGCTTATTGTCAGAGGAGTTCCAGTAGAAAGAACCCCTATGCTTGTCGAAACCAGCGTGGGTCCCTCTGGACAGGAGATAAAAGCCCATTAGAAACATCGGAAGGGAGGAGAGGCACGCATTAGTGAGGTCAACCTTGCCCGCCTGGGAATTATACCGGCCTCTCCATGGCAGGACTCTGTTCCCTACTTTAGTCACTGTCGGGGCAAAGTCTTTTGCCAGTAGCTTGAGAGGGGAGATTGGGAGGCCCATGTATTTGAAAGCGTAAGAACCAAGGGAGCAGTTCAGAAGATGCGCCATTGTCTGAGCTTCAGAGTCGGGTGCCCCAGTCACAATTACTTCGCTCTTTGAAAAGTTAATTTTAAGACCCGATAGCGCTTCAAAGCATAGGAGAAGGAATTTCAGGTTCGTGAGACTGGCCTCATTAAGTTCAACCATAATAATGGTGTCGTCCGCGTATTGAAGGTGAGTGATGCCATTGGGTCTCAAGTGAGAGCTAACAAGTGTAATGTGACCAGCACTAGCTGCTTGAGAAAGGATATGAGAAAGAGCATCCGCAACGAAGTTAAAGAGAAGGAGGGGGACGCCGGGTCTCCTTGTCTAAGGCCCCTACCGTTAGCAAAGAAATTACTAATCTGCCCATTAACCGCCACAGCCGTGTGCCCTCCCGAGACGAGCTGCATAAGACGGTGAACCACCGCACCCTCGAAACCTTTAGCAAGAAGGACTTGGCGAAGAAAATTCCAGCTCACCGAGTCATAAGCCTTCTCGAAGTCAAGTTTAAGAACCACTGGCTTAGTACCCTTGGTCCGCAAGTCATGGACAATCTCATGCAAACATAGAACACCATCCAGAATAAATCTACCCTTTATAAACGCTGATTGGAAAGGGCTAATGACGCGATGGGCGATCGGAGAAAGCCTTGTAGCCAGACCCTTAGCCGGGATCTTCGCAAAGTTGTTAATTAAGGCAATGGGCCTAAACTGGGAGATCAAGTCAGCACCTTTGACCTTAGGGATGAGAGTGAGTACCGCGTAATTAAATCTTGAGATGTCAATAGTTCCCAGCCAAAAACCTTGAATAATTGCCTGAATGAGGCCTTTTAACTGAGGCCAGAACTGCCTAAAGAAAGGAATGGAGAAACCATCAGGCCCGGAAGCTATGTTAGAATTGGTAGTTCGGATCGCATCGAAGATCTCCTCTTCAGAAGGGGGAAACATCAGTCCCTCATTTTCATCACTCAAAATCTGTTCGAGGGGAGACCAAAAGGTAGGCGCTAACCTAAAACCCAGCTCGGGTTTAGCAGATAAGAGAGCAGAGAAGAAATTAACCACGTGTCGCATAATCACAGATTGATCAGAGACCTTGACGCCATCGATAAGGAGGCTACCGATCAGACATCGCCGACGTCTACCGTTCGCGATGGAAAAGAAATATGCCGTGGGCGAATCACCCTTTAAAGTCCAATTAATAGTGCCTCTTTGCTTCCAATACACTTCCTCCTGACGGTGAATACCCAAAAGTGCCTCTTCAAGACCGTACCGGATCTGCCACTCGGCCGGGGAGAGGCCTAAGTTGTCCGCGCGAGCATCAAGCACATCAATTCGAGCAGCCAGCCTAACTTTGTCACGCCTTGACTCAGCAAAGTGATTCTTAGACCAACCCCGAAGGAATCTACGAAGAAAATAGGAGCATTGATGCCAGTCGTCCATCGGACCAAAAGATCGGTGGTTAGAAGACAGGAAAGACGAAATCTTTTGCGCAATCAAGTCGGCAAAACCCTCAACATGGAGCCAGGAGGCATCGAACTGAAACCTCGGGAAGGAAACCGTATGAGTACCATCATCAAGAATCAAGGGGGAGTGATCCGAGCCCACTATAGCTAGGGCTCTGAGAATGGCACAGGGAAACAACAAATCCCAACTAGGACACAAGAAAACCCGGTGAAGGACAGAACGAATGGGAGATGTTTGGCGATTCATCCAGGTGTAACGGGCCCCGACCCTAGGAATTTCACGAACCGCCGTGTCTCTGATGAAAGCACTGAACGCGTCGGCCAGTGCCCACGAGAAGTTAGAGGAACTCTTATCCGAAGGGTAGCACATCAAGTTGAAGTCTCCCCCAATCATAAGTGGCAGCTCACAAGATTCAATTTTATTATGAAGTTCATCTAGAAAAATATATGACATAGAATGGTCAGCCGGACCATATACCACCATAATTTCTAGTACAGAATTAAGGATTCGGTGAGAAACCAACGTGCTAGCCCAAAAAATGCCATGGTCCATAGCGACAAAATCAAAAACATCTTTCTTAGTGCCAAGAAGAATACCACCCGAATGACCAATAGGAGCCACAAAGTTCCAATCGAATCTATCGATCCCAGAAACGGCAGAGAGTTCATATGGGGAGAAGGAGGGTTTGAAAGTCTCAACAAGACCAATGATATCAACATTTTCAGAACGAACCAAGTCTTTTAGCTGGTCCCTGCGCCCCCTAGCACCGAAACCCCTAATATTCCAAAATAGAGCCTTCATCTAAAAGAGAGGTTTTTAATTCGAAGGCTCGACCTGCTAGGAGCCTTGCAGGATTTAGCACGTTTCCCAACCCCACGTTTAGAAACAGCCGAGGGAGTCTGACTCCTGTCAGATCCCCCCTCGTCCCCACCGTCCACAACCAGTGGGGCAATCGATCCTAACCCAGCTTCCTTGGCTTTAGCGATGTCAGCCTGAGCTATTTCATTAGCCCTAATAATGCCAAGCAATGAAGAAGGAGAACCCAAACTAGTGTCAAAGAAAATACCCACATCATCTAAAATACTAAGCAAATGATCATCAGATTGAGACGGAAGTACTAAACAAACAGGATAATGGACATCGGGGTTAGAAGAGGGGGGCATGGACGCGAACCTGAAGGTGGAAAATCCCGAGCCACAGCGCGCCGAGCGGCCCGATCAGCCACCCGCTCGCCGCTGTTGGAGATGCAACCGCAACGGAGCAGGACGAACACGACAGGGAGATGTCGCAGCAGAAGACGGGCCCGAGGTCGTACCCAAGTCAGCATCCAGCCTGCGGCAGAGCCCAGCCGCAGACTGCCTTGAATCACCAGACGCCCTGCTTTTAGCAGAGAATTTCTTGACCGACGACTTCTTCTTCTTCTTGGAGGCTAAGGGGCCGGCCGGGGGCAAGTCTTCAATGCCTGATAGGGATGTAGAGGCAGGGTGGGCTGGAAGGTTAGAGCACACCGCCGAAAATGGTGTTCCCTTCACCCCACTAGCAGCAGCAGCCCCTCCAACCGAATCCGGCAACAAATCATTAGCCCCCCGGCCGACCGGAGCATTCTCCTTCAGCAGGTCCTGGTCTTCTGGAGAGAGCCTGTCCCACTCCGACTGGGTAAAGCGCTGATCATTGCCATGCATAGAATCCTCCGGGCAACCGTCACCATCCTTGCTCTTGTCATCATTGCCGGAAGCAGGGGGCGGGGGAGGAGGTGGGGGCGACACCGGGCCCGAGTCACCCTCCACCCGGACCCTGAGCCGGAAGCCGCCAGCCGAGGGGAAGACATCAATGGAGCCACGGATACAGAGGGGATCAACACACCACACCCGCAGACGGACCGGCCCGAGGATAGCCAGAGATTCTTGATCAACCTCAATAGGTTTGCCGATAAGCACCCCGAAAGCCATCAGAAACGCCGTGGAACGCAGCATAGGAGGGACATCATCAACTAAAACACATACATCAGACAGGGAGGAGGTAGCCTTGGAGCCATTAGATGCAGCCTTGACCAAGACAACCAATTGGTTCAGAGGCAACGTGAAGCTAGTGCAGGAGGAAATCATCCGGAGGCTTTCCTTGGAGGGGAAAGTTGCAGCAAACTCAAAATCTAAAAGTTGCAGTATACTTGGATATTAAGTGCAGGATCATGCGTAAAGTGTATGACATGACAGTAAATTATCAATTTGTGTTTGGTGTTTATCCATTAATGATGACGTGGCCTCCCACATTCCCTGTGCTCAAGTATGATCCTTCAAGGTTTACCTTTTGGCCTTTTGGTTATGCTACTATAATTTTATTTGTGTGGTCGTAACAGAAGTGTAGAGGAGAAACATGTGTCGTCATAATAATATGGGTGTTCCATGGGAGGATGAGGGTGTCCCCTGTGCATGGGTGCAAGGTTAGTGAGCTGAGAAGGAAATGGGATTTTGAGATGGATAAGAGAAAAACTGTGATCCTCAAGCTATTACGTCTCAGATTGTTAACGCTTAGTATTTTTGGAATGTTGTTTTACGGTGGAATCAATTCTTATTTCTTTATGCTGGATCAATTTACATTGGATTTTAATTATGAATCATACATTACTATAAGATGTGTTTCAATTATGAACCATACAGTTTACACTAGCATGCTTGTGGTTATGTATATTTTCTCCTTGATTCAACTTATTGAATTTACATTGATCTATTGGCTTCTTTTGCTTGTAGGCAGGAGAGTGGCGTTGAAATGGGTGGATCGGAAACCGTGAACACATGAGATCTGCCAATGTGCTATGCCGGTTCAGCAGGTGAGGTAAAATCATCTTTTTTCTGTGTATGGTTTTGTCTTGGTTACTCAATTTATAAGATGTTGCATGATTTATTGTTTAACTTTACAAGTGCATGATTTTGATTTATATCTAGGCGGTATACTACTTACATTTCCAAAAATCATGCCTTCGAGTTTCTCGAACATTTTTAGACAAATGACAACTTCCATTATCCGGCTTTTAGGAAGCCAAAGAAAAAACGAGTTTTGTTCAATAGGTTACCAGTTTTCAGAAACTTGGCTCACCCCATACTAGAAAATCCAAATTACAACAGCAAGGTCGATCAAGAGAAAAATAACCCAAGCTGCACGCAAGGAAGTTGAAGAACAAAGACGGATCCTACCTCTTCATGGAATTTTGCTTAATACCCGTGCTTATCCAGTAATCCAGTAGCTCTATCAGCAGTTTGATTAAACTGAACATCTTCCAGGTCACCAAGTAGGTCGCATAGTTTGGAACCATCACTGCCAAACAGAGATCATCTGAAATCAATGTGTTATCAGGATCTAAAATCTTACAGAAGCAGGAAGGATATTTTTAGTTTTAAAAGGAGCATCTCCCTTCCAATTTCCAAATATCAGTCCAGAAGAAAGTGCATTTTCCAGTATCCAAAGTTTTCACCATACAAGACATGATCCACTTGGCAGCTTTTCTTCAAACCCAAAACCTAGAACCCCCCTGAAGACATGTACTGAAAGATGCATTTTTCCAGTTTGTCGGTACTTAGTTCTCAGCAGATGACTCCACATAGAGTCATGATGATTCGCCAACTTGTCAGTCCATTTAGAAATTAGTGCAATATTCATAATTTTGGTATTGAGAAAGCCCAACCCCACAAAGTTGTTTGGCCTGCATAAAGAATCCTAGCTAGCCATAAGGTAGCTAGGTTTTTCCCCTTTCCCTGACCAAAAGAAGGTTGATCTCAGAGAATCAATAATAGCATGAGTTTCTTCTGGAAGCATGTAAAACCCCATCTGGTACTTAGGCACACTAGAAAAGATGAGAATTAACCAAAACATATGTGTACGCTTTTAAGAGCTGGCTGCCCTTTCATGTGTTAACTCTCTTTGCTATTTACCAGTCACACCTTTGAGTAGATACCGACTGTTTTTGCTTGGTACTATGTGAGCCTCATGTGCACATGACACTCAAAAGTAATTCGGGAATGCCTTGACAATCTAGGAAGTAGTTTTTTTCCTGTGATGGAGGCATCAAGTCATTTATTCTTTAGTTTCTACATATGGACTTATTATATGTAGCAAAACAGAATTGAGAATTTGTCAACCATACAGGTTGAAGTTGTGCCATCGCAAATTAATTTCTCTTTTGTTTCCGTCCTATGTTTGTAATCATGATCTTATCTAGTACGTAATACCGAGATGATTCAGCTTTGAATATTTCTTGCTGGATAATTTGCACTAGCGAGAAGTTAGTATTTACTATTTACACAATTGTGAGATATAACTTCATCGGCTTTTTGTGGGTGACTAGCACAGACTGGTTTGGGTGATGATGTTGATTGTTCTGCAGGTACCTAGGGCTAAATTGCTGAGGCATAGGAATGGCTAGTTGGTGTACGTAAATTATCCTATTTTGTATGATGTGGCTGCATTTGATGCTATGACACTAAAATGAGCAATGCTACACTTACGTAAATAATTTTACGTGTTTTACGTAAAGTGCAACGTGGCTAATTAGTATTAGAGAAGGGGGAGGAAGGGGTCCCACCCACCTGAAAATTAGGGGGGGCGAAGTTAATTAGTTAGGCAGTTTACGTTAGTCTTCGTAGGCCTTATGTAGATGTAGGATTATTGCACTAAAATTGCCTGTGAAGTGGATTCATAGGATTTATCTGTAGCTATTAGTCAAGTCGCATGTAGTTGCTTCAGTTAATGCTTGGCTCTGTGATGTACTCAACAAAAAGTTGTAGGCACATGGTCTCTGTGAAGCCCCTACCTGCAACTGATCTACAGTCTTGTTAGTGATTCATCTGAATGCAGCAGAGTGACAATGCTTGTACATTCCAACTTTCAGTTGGTACAGTAGATTTCCTAACTGAATTATGAGCCAAGCTTTAATACCTCCCTTAATCACTACCGATCATTTTGAGATCCGACATGAACTTGTTGTACATACAGCTTGCACGCGGCATGGTCGAAGCAAGCCGACGCAGCTGAACCGGATCGGATCAAGAGAGCATCTGATGTCACATTTTTTTATTTTTCGACAAAGCGGTGGCGCTATAGGGGGAAAATCGATTCTAAGCCCGAGCTCAGATGCTCTCGCTATCCCTGCCATCGACTCTCCTCGGGATGGCAGCGCTATCCCCATATTTCTCTCTCGTATCTTCTGTGCACTACCGGAATCGCACCCTATGCCGACGGCCAGAGCCGTCGGCATATCCCTGAATGGCCGTCAGGACAGGCCTATGCCGACGGCACCCGTCGGCATAGGGCCGTCAGCAACATATTCGTCGGCGTAGCCAGGAAAGCCGTCGGCATAGAAAGGCCGTCAGCATAGGCCCTATCCCGACGGTGTCCGTACATCTATGCCGACGGCCCCGGCCGTCGGCAACGTTATCGCCTAACAGCGGCCGCCGTCAAGTGCTGACCAATGCTTGCTCGCCACGTGGCAGGTCTGTGCCGACGGCCTAGCCGTCGGCATAGCTGTCGGCTTAGGTTGAAACTATGCCGACGGCTAGACCGTCGGCATAGACCTGCCACATGGCAGCCACTGGGAGCTCCTGGAGCAGGCCTATGCCGATGACATAGCCGTCGACTTAGTTTGAAACTATGCCGACGGCTAAGCCGTCGGCATAGACCTGCCACGTGGCAGCCACGTGGCTCACGGCAGCTCTATGCCGACGGCATAGTTTCTGTCTATTTTTTTTCTTTTTTCTTTTTTGTTTCAGCTCAATTCATTTGAATATATACAGCACACAACAAATATATGCATCACATAACAGCTGGCCCAGCAGCATCACAGAACAAATTCATCATCACACATCATAAGAAGCATCGCAAAGTATAAACATATAAGTATCATCACCACCAAGCATAAGAATCTCACAAACAACAATAAGAAACATCACAAGCATATAAGTATCATCACCACCAAGACCGCCACAATGTGACCCAAAGGCTTAAGCGCCAGGACGTCGAGCACCACGGAGGTCGTCACCGCCAAGACCGCCGAAGCCCAGGTCGTCACTGCTAGCGGCAGCGCTACCGCCAAGACCGCCTCCTCCTCCGCCTCCATTGATCGGAGTGGTCGGGCTCCGTGTCTCCGGAGTGCTGCGAAGACCACCGCCAACGGTAGATCCACCTGTTCCCTGGATGTTGAAAAGACATATGCACGGGATATATGACTGTGTTGAAAGGCATGACATGCTTTGGGTGAATAGATTGGGGATGAACTAACCGGCGAGGGGCCAGCGTTCTGTGCCACAAACTCCTCAAAGCTCATCAGCACTGGTTGTGCTAGAGGGCATTGTGCTGGAGGGAACTGAGGACACCTGCCGGCCGCCATATCCTGAAAAGCCTGTTGCAACTGGCTATCCCTCTGCACTTGGTGTTCATAAAGCCTCTGATGCCACGCCATGGTCTCCTGGCGTGTGTAATCCATGTAGGCCTACAGTATGACATGATGGAACTCATAAAACTACTAAATGCGGAAAATGAAGTGAGAAATGAAGATAAGAGGGAAAATACTTACAGACTATTGCTCCTGAAAGAGGTACTGTGTACTAGTCACTGGCTGGCTCGTGCGCTGGCTCAGGCTCGGGTCGATCCGACGAAGCTGTGTGTAGGAGATACTAGGAGTGATCACAGCATCGAGAACCGCCTCCTGACCGTGCTCCTTGGGCCCCATCCTCACCACCGCCATGTCATCCAGAGGCGCCGCAATGGGGTCAGGTGTGTCAGGATGTAACTCCAGATACGCTTCGGAGTACGCCTTCTTCCTCCCTGCGGTCTTCTTGCCGTAGTACTTGGGCTCGCCAGGCTTGGGGTCCTTCCGCGTATGGGCGATCTCCCACACCTGCATGTGTAAGAGCGGCCGCTTCAGTTTCTCCTCCTGCACCACCAAACAGAGGTTAGTCATACATAAGAAAGTGATGGTAAATAGAAGAAGAAGAATGTTTAATGGGGTTAGTCATACATTAACTGCCTTGTGGAGATAGTGGTTTCGGTTTCCCTGAGCATGTACTCCCTCCATCCCTAGGTTAGCCTTATTTTTGGTTCTCATAGCCGCCCAGGCTCCAGCCTCATCACACCAAAGATCCACCAATGCCGCCCAGGACTCGTCTTTTCCATAACACCAATTTGGACACACCTACATAATAAAAGCATAATGGCATGTAGGTGTGTTCAAATTGGTGTTATGGAAGCATAAAGCATAAAGCATAATGTACCACAAGGTAATGAAAGCATAATATATGAAAGCATAATGAAAAATCTTTTATACTTACCGCCAATAACTCGGGCCTCTCCAAGGTAATGCCCATCCTCCGCGCTTCTTCCTTGGTCATCTTCACACCAAGATAGTCGTGGTAGTATGTGGAGATGGCCACATAGCGCACCTCGTACTGCATCTGGCGGGCCTTCTTCTTGCATTGGCGCAACACGATCTGGTCCGCTCTAGCCCTGTGCTCCGGAAGAACTCGATAGAATTTCTACAATCATGCATGAAACAAGAATGGGAGAAGCCATGAGTTAAATCATTCATGAAACTAGAATGGAGTTGTGCTTCTGAAGAGAACTCACCCAGAAAGTAGTGATCACGGCCTTGGCATGGGTCTCATGGTCCGCGTGGCGGGCCGCTTCCCAGTGGTCCCAGCTCGTGGCCAAAACCCGACGGTCCGGCTGCCTGACTGGATCAGGACAGTACAACCCCGGCCAATATAACTTCAGCAAGACGGTGATGAGGCCGTTGGGAATATAGACCCCTTTAGAATATATCCAGTTGCTGCAAAAGAATGAACTATTAGCATGTGACAAGAAAAATAAATAACAACCGGAATAAGCATGTGACAAGCAACATAATGAACCACTTACTCTTTTCCCGTGGGCTCAATGAGCCACTTCTGCTCCTCAGTAGCAGGAACCTGCTTTGGTAGCTTTGCGTTGCCACGCAGCCACCCCTTCGTGTCAACCCCCTTCCCGTCACCACCATCATCCCCGCCACCACCCTCCTCCTCGCCTGCCTCCCCCTCCCCAACCTCCTCCTCCTCCTCCTC
>NC_041380.1:581083102-581088300 GCF_002162155.2 Triticum dicoccoides
AGAGGAGGGCCTCGAAGACAACACCCCTAAGTCGGTGAGGGTGCGCTCTTTCTGGCCGCGATCCCCTATAGTGGCTCTCCTCCCAGCACCTCGTCCTCTAGAGGCTCTCCCCCCGCCCCCTCCTCCTCTAGGGGCACCTCTCCCTCGACCTCCCTGTGAGGAGTCAGCGTCAAGTAGCCGAGGGGGAGGATTAC
The DNA here is from genome assembly GCF_002162155.2 of Triticum dicoccoides. Classification (NCBI taxonomy): domain Eukaryota; kingdom Viridiplantae; phylum Streptophyta; class Magnoliopsida; order Poales; family Poaceae; genus Triticum; species Triticum dicoccoides. The sequence goes on from NC_041380.1 coordinate 581,083,297, forward strand.
GTGCTCGACCACTCCGACTAGGCAGGCCGACGACCTTGCGTAGGAAACCCACGCCGTCAGCCTTCCCCTTGCCCATGTTCCACGAACCTGCATTGAAAAGAGAAAAAGCAATTAGTAAAGTAATGAAATGAAGGAAAAGGCATGATAATAAACACATTAATAAAAATGCATAAAAAGGCATATTCCTAAACTATAGAAAAAAATACTTGAAACGTACATCTGCTAGAACCCATATGAATCATCACTGTTGTAACCTCTTTCTCGGTCCGTCTCATCATCACTATCAATCATATCATCTTCGTTGTCCGACGGAGGTGGAGGCTCTTCCTCGTCGTCAGCGTCTTCGTTTAACTTTTCTAGCATAAGTATGTCATTTTCATTGACAATGGTCTCACCATCATTCCGTGCATCGTGGACGTTTGGGTCCACATCATCATCACCCAATGGTCTAGCGTCATCGTTTATAACCACATCATCATCATCATCATCAGGTTGCTCTTGATAGAACACTCCCTCGCATGTCATGGGGTTAATGTTGTAGTAATCGTCTTCATTCGGGTCTGGTAGCTTACCATGTGGCGACACCTTGAACACAACTTCCCAACCCTTTAGATACACTTTCTGGCATGGGTAAGGCAGATAATATACTTGTGTAGCTTGGGTAGCCGCAATGAAGAGATCGGCTCCGGCATAGACGGTTGATGGTTTAACTTCGACCAAACCAATGGAAGGCGTATGTTTTACCCCCTCCCGCGGATTGAACCATCGGCATTTGAACAGAGGCAGACTTAGGGTCTCACGCCCCTGGCGGAATTTAACCTCGTATATATTTTGTACCCTTCCGTAGTAGTCTACTGAATTTTGACCGGGGGTGTACACTCCAGTATTTATAGTTTTGGGATCGGGGCGGCTGTTTTGGTGCTCCTCTGTATGGAAGCGATACCCATTCACATCATACTTTTTAAATGTCATGATGGCAGGGTCAAAACCCATGGAAACCCATATCAATTCATCATCCATAGATATGTTCAGATCTTTTCCCTACAAGTATAATGGAAATTGTTGCGTGCATTAGTTCGGTTAACTAATAAATGTTGAAGTAGGTATTTAATAGGGGAGTGTGGAAAATTACTTTCTCCATGAACCAAGCAACAAAATTTTTACGTCCAGGGTTTCCATGACGGAGAAGAGTAAGTGCCTCCGCCTCAGTAGGAGGATTCACTCCCGTCCATTCCTCTTGAACGAAATCACTAAAAAAAAGATAAGCGGTGTTAGACCGGGACTAAGTGAACATGAAACATGATAATGTGGAAGACATAAAGGAATGGTGTAGTGGTATTACCTCATCCACACTTCCTCAACTTCCTTGATGTTGTGCAAGATATAGAACATGAGGTCCTCCCACTCTTGTCGTGGCATGTTATAAGATTTCGAGGCCCCAGCCCTCCCACCTTGCGCATTGAATAGATCGAGTCTGGGTTGATACTTGGGCTCTTCTATATTGTATCGAGGCACCTTGTTATGCAGATGGGGAACGTGGTCTGGATAGTATGATGTCCTGAGGTCTGACACCTCCTCTAGGATAACTGCCTCAGCTATGGAAGCTTCAATCTTAGCTTTGTTTCCACATTTCCGTCGGAGATGCTTGTTCTGCCTCTCAGGGCCGTACTGCCAGCGATTTTGCACAGGGCCCCCAAACAATACCTCGTTCGCGAGGTGCAGAATGAGATGTGTCATCGGAGTAAAGAAGCCTGGCAGAAAGATCTTCTCTAGCTTGACTATCAACTCCGGTGCCTTCTTATGCAACTTTTCAATCACCTCTTTACTTACTTCTTTAGCACAGAGCGTGCGGAAGAAATGGCTAAGCTCGGCAAGCACTCGCCAGACATGCTCGGGGACATAGCCTCGAACCATCACCGGCATTATCCGCTCAATCCATACATGGTAGTCATGACTCTTCAGGCCGGTCACTTTGCCCATTGAAAGATTGACTCCCTTACTTATATTCGATGCATAACCATCGGTTAACTTCAAAATTTGTTTCAGCCAGATAAGTACTTCTTTTTTTTTCTGGCGGTTTAAGGACAAAGTCAGCACCTGGCTTGAACCAGTTTTTTCGACCGCCTGTGGGAGGATTCATGTTCAGGCGTGGTCTATCACAAATTCTCTGTTGATCGGCTCTAGCTTTTACGTTATCCTTCGTCTTATCAGGAATGTTGAGGATCGTGTGGAAAAGGGACTCTGCCACATTCTTTTTGGTGTGCATCACATCAATATTGTAAGGAAGTTTGAGGTCCTTAAAATAGGGAAGCTGCGAGAAGGGGGTAATGTGCGTCCAGTTGTGCGTCTCACCATATCCCTCGAAGCCTTTGGCTTTGGCTTTGCCTTTGCCTTTGACTTTAGGCTTGAGAGCTTTTAGCTGAGCAAGAACATCTGCCCCCGAAAATGTTGGAATCTCGGTTACTTCATGAACAACCCGGCCTTTCGTGAAGTTCTTCTTGTCTTCCCTGTCTGGATGGTCTGGAGGGAGGAACTGTCGATGCAGGTCAAAGGCTACATACTTGCCACCCTTACTCAGCCAAATCATTCGCAGAGCCTGCATGCACACTGGGCATGGCATCTTACCACTTGTACACCATCCGCAGAATAGAGCATAGCCGGGAAAGTCATGCATGCAATAGTGCAACCAAACTTTCATCAAGAAATTTCTCTGCAGATCCCGGTCGTATGTCAACCTTGGAAAGTACCAAGAATGGTGCAAAGCATCCACAAGCGGCTGCATAAACACACCCAATTGCTTCCCCGGGTAGTCAGGCCCCGGAATGATGAGTGACAAGAACATGGTCTTCCGTTGCATTAGGGCACCGGGAGGAAGATTGAGCGGAATTACAAACACAGGCCAGCAGCTGTATGGATTGGACGACATACCATATGGATTCAACCCATCACCTGATATGGCTATTCTGACATTCCCAGCCTCGGCTGCTTCCTCGGGGTATTCTTCATCGAATGACTTCCATGCTTCCCCTCCCGATGGATGTATGATTTTGGATTGTACCTTATACCTTCCTTGTGCCACTTCATCATTTTGGCAGACTCCTTCGTGATGAAAAGGCGCTGCAGTCTTTTTATAAAATCAAGATACCGAAGAACCTTAACGGGGATGGTTAGCTGCTTTTTCTCACCATCCTCACCGACCACCTCAATGTACCGAGACGAACCGCACTTCCTACAGTACTTGTCATCCGCATACTCGTGCCTAAACAAAAGGCAATTCTTCGGGCAAACATCTATTTTCTCATAATCCATAGAGAGTGCCTTCATGATTTTCTTTGTATCGTACATGCTTTTCGGTAGTTCATGACCCTCAGGGAGGCTGTTAGCCCATACTCCCAGGAATGCTTCGAAGCATTTCTGGCTACAGTCGTACTCAGCCTTCACTGCAATCAATTGCAAGATGGCATCCAACTGAGATATTTTCGCACCCGCATAAAGAGGTTTCTTCGACGAGGCCAAGACCTCCAAGAAGGCCTATGCGGTTGCCTCCGGCTCCTCCGGTTCATTCTCTGAAGGTGTCGCATTTGCCGTTTCTGCAACAGTGACATCATCTAGCATGTCCCTGACCCCGTCGTCCTCATATCCATCGATGCGTTGTCGCATCACCTCCTCTCTACCACGGTCCTACTCAGCTATGTTTATCGGCGACATGTAAAAGTTTGGCATATATCCGTGCGTGCGAAGGTGCTCACTCATGTCCGTCTGATTTCTATGGTGACGTCTGGCACATCTCGCACAGGGGCATGGTGGGATAATTCTCATTGGACGACGGAATATCTCCTTCAAATACACATCGGTTTTCGCGATCCACTCTGATGTTACTCGATTCCGACGGATAAAACCACTGTACATCCACTGATTATCTGCCATCCTCTGCTTTTTTGCAACCCACACAACATAATTAAGGATTCACTTAAGTTAATCACATCAAATTTTCAGTTTCTACCGCGTTTAATCCACCTACATCTCTAATAGGTAAAGATGGGTCCTAATCCCACCCGAGGATCTGTAGATTGAGTACGTTCTCCATTCTACCCCGTTCCGAGACAAAATTTCGGCAGCACCTCCCCGCTGTTCTCCAGATACACGTCTCGGCAAATAGCCAAGAGAATGTGCTCCGGAGAACAATGGGGAGGTGCTGCCGAAATCCTGTCTCAGAACGGGGTAGAACATGGAGAACATACCCAATCTACACATCCTCGGGCTGTCCATGGAAAACGCTGGACAATCCGAAAGAGCTGTGGTGATAAATATGCAATTGAATGCATATTTATCGATGCAACCCTTTCGGATGGGAGACGCCTAGGTTACGCCACTTGACTTGAGAATGAAATCTAGTGACATTATTCATAGCTCACCCTCGGCTGTAGAGGAAGTAGTTGAATAGTGGAGGGACAATCGGGGTCCAACAGCTCCTACGACGATCACTCCACCGAGATGGAACACCACAGAACCTGCACCGTGACAAAATTTAAGAACATCACCGTCATCATCTATCATCATGTAACAATCATCGAAGCATAAAAAAATAATCATCATCATCATTTATCATGATCCAACAATCATCATCATTTATCATCTCTTTCGCAAAAAATGGAAATCTGTCATCGTCATCATCTAAAAATTATCAAGGCATAAAAAAAGCATTATCATCTATCATCAACATCATCATCTATCATCATTAACATCATAATCTATCATCATCTATCATCTATTTTTTTGCATTTCTTACGTTTCTCACATTTCTAACTATCATCACATCATCTATCATCTAACTATCATCATACATAATGCATGCATTCATCCATATAACCATCTATCATCATACATAATGCATCCATCCATCTATCATCTAACTAAATTAAAAAAATTGCTTCAAAGAGGGAGGGAAGGAGCTCACCGTGGGGGAGGGCCGGCTCAGAGGGGGGGCAGGCATGGAGGGGGAGG
>NC_041380.1:581088808-581090244 GCF_002162155.2 Triticum dicoccoides
GCCGCCGGCCGGAGCGAGTGGAAGGGCGGGGGGAACACGGGTGGGGAGGCTGCGGCGAGTGGCGAAGGAAGGGCGGCGGCGGCCCAGAGCGCGCGTGGGGCGGCGGCGGAGCAGGGCGACGGAAGGGCGGCGGCAGTGACTGGAGAGGAAGGGCAGCGGCGGGCGGAGCAGAGGATCCGGCGGCGGCGCGGGTGTGGGTCGGGAGGAAAAGGGGGAGATGGGGAATGAGTGGTCGAGGGCGAACCCAGCGGATAAGGTCAACCTATGCCGACGGCTTGGCCGTCGGCATAGGCCTGGCCCTTTGCCACGTCACCGATCCGTGGCCGTGCGCGCTGCTATGCCGACGGCTAAGCCGTCGGCATAGATACTTTGCGTTTTTTTGTTATGACATATGTGTGACTCTCAGCACAATGTAAAAAATAGTCTCACCTCGCCCAAAAGTAGTCTGAAGGTTTCACCGTGATAGTCCACTTTCTATGATGAATGTCGTTTTCCACCTCCGAGACATGGCGGCAGCGACGCCCGTGAGGGGGGCACACCCCGGAGTCGCGTGTCAGGTGCCTGAGCGTGCCACCATACTTCCACAAGCATAGTAGGGCCCACCGCAACACCTGGTGGCATTGCTACCCCCTCGGTACCCCGTCCCGTCTAACCCTGACATAGACGACCGCCGGATCTAGCTCTTTGACTTGCCCGTGAGGTCTACACGGAGGGAAGGGGGCCCTGGTGAGGGGTAGAAATGCCACCAGAGCGTCGCACCGGGCCCTCATACATGAGGGGTGGTGTGATGGCATGTCTGAAGAGGCGGCACGCGTCTCCGGGGTGAGCCGTCTACTACCGTGTCATCGCCGTTCGTGAGGGGGGGCAATGCCCCGGAGACGCGTCCCGCCTCTTTGGACATGCCACCACACCACCCCGCATGTATGAGGGCCCGGTGCGATGCTCCGGTGGCATTGCTACCCCCCAGTGCCCCTGTCCCGCCTAACCCTGTAGCGTTTGACCACGGGATCTAGCCCTTTGAGTTTGCACGGACGGGCTTTGACCAGTGGACCTCACCACCCGGTTGTGTTAGGTTAGCCCATAGAAACACTTTGGAGAAACATCCGGGCCAGATCCACAGCAAGATCCCAGTTGACCAGTAGATCTAGCCCTTTGACTTTCATCAGACGGGCTTTGACCGGTGGACTCTTCCACCTGGTTGCGATAGGTCAGCCCATAGGAACATCCCCGAACACGGTCTAGACCCAACGCAACACTAGATTCCCTCTGGTTCCACCGCACCCGCACCATCCCCCCCCCCTCTAACTGACGGCTGCTCTACCTTCCGTGGAGGGGGGCCACACCACGGAGTCCCAAGACGGGTGTCTACGCATGCCAGAACACTTTCACACATGCATCGCGACCCATGCGATGTTTCGGTGGCATAGCTACACCCC
>NC_041380.1:581092672-581102003 GCF_002162155.2 Triticum dicoccoides
AAGGCCACCCCGAATCCCAGTTGACCAGTAGATCTACCCCTTTGACTTTCGCCGGACGGGCTTTGACCGGTGGACTCTTCCACCTGGTTGTGATAGGTCAGCCCATAGCAACATCCCCGAACACGGTCTGGACCCAACCCAACACTAGATTCCCTCCGGTTCCATCGCACCCGCACCATCCCCCCCCCCCCTCTAAGTGTTGGTGAACTTTGCAGAAAATTAAAAATTTTCCTACGGTTTCACCAAGATCCATCTATGAGTTCATCTAAGCAACGAGTCAAGGGGAAGAGTATGCATCTACATACCACTTGTAGATCGAGTGCGGAAGCGTTCAAGGGGATGGTGATGATGGAGTCGTACTCGTCGTGATTCGGATCACCGATGACCAAGTGCTGAACAGACAGCACCTCCGCGTTCAATACACGTATGGGACGGACGACGTCTCCTCCGTCTTGATCCAGCAAGGAGGAAGGAGAGGTTGAGGAAGGCAGCTCCAACGGCAACACGACGGCGTGGTGTAGTTGGTGCAGAAGTACTCCGACAGGGCTTCGCCAAGCACGTACGGAGGAGAAGAGGTGTTGGGGAGGGGAGGGGCTGCGCCTTGAGTTGTGTGTAGCAGCCCTCCCCTCACCCCTCTATATATAGGAGGAGAGGGGCAAGGGGGCCGGCCCTCTAGGGGAAACCCTAGAGGGGGGCGGCGGCCAAAGGGAGAGGGAAAAAGGGTGGCTTGCCCCCCAAGCTAGGGGGGCGCCCCCTTTAGGGTTTCCCCTCCCCTTGCCCTAGCCGCATGGGCCTAGGTGGGGACGCGCGCCCAGCCCACTAGGGTCTGGCTCTCTCTCCCACACAGCCTATGTGCCCCCCCCCGGGAGGGTGGCCCCACCCGGTGGACCCCCGGAACCCTTCCGGTGGCCCCGGTACAATACCGGTATGCCACCGAAACTTTCCGGTGTTCGTTTAACCACTTTCCTTATATAAATCTTTACCTCCGGAACATTCCGGAACTCCCCGTGATGTCCGGGATCTCATCCGGGACTCCTAACAACATTCGGTAATCACATACTTGTCTTCCTGATAACCCTAGCGTCACCGAACCTTAAGTGTGTAGACCCTACGGGTTCGGGAGACATGCAGACATGACCGAGACGACCTCAGGTCAATAACCAACAGCAGGATCTGGATACCCATGTTGGCTCCCACATGCTCCTCGATGTTGTCATCGGATGAACCACGATGTCGAGGATTCGATCAAACCCCGTATGTAATTCCCTTTGTCAATCGATACGTTACATGCCCGAGACTCGATCGTCGACATCCCAATACCTCGTTCAGTCTCGTTACCGGCAAGTCACTTTACTCGTACCGCAATGCATGATCCCATGACCAAACACTTGGTCACCTTGAGCTCATTATGATGATGCATTACCGAGTGGGCCCAGAGATACCTCTCCGTCATACGGAGTGACAAATCCCAGTCTCGATCCGTGTCAACCTAACAGACACTTTTGGAGATACCTGTAATGCACCTTTATAGTCACCCAGTTACGTTGTGACGTTTGGTACACCCAAAGCACTCTTACGGTATCCGGGAGTTACACGATCCCATGGTCTAAGGAAGAGATACTTGACATTGGAAAAGCTCTAGCAAACGAACTAACCGACCTTTGTGCTATGCTTAGGATTGGGTCTTGTCCATCACATCATTCTCCTAATGATGTGATCCCGTTATCAACGACATCCAAAGTCCATAGCCAGGAAACCTTGACTATCTGTTGATCACAACGAGCTAGTCAACTAGAGGCTCACTAGGGACATATTGTGGTCTATGTATTCACACGTGTATTACGATTTTCGGATAATACAGTTATAGCATGAATAAAAGACTATTATCATGAACAAAGAAATATAATAATAACACTTTTATTATTGCCTCTGGGGCATATTTCCAACAGTCTCCCACTTGCACTAGAGTCAATAATCTAGTTACATTGTGATGAATCGAACACCCATAGAGTTCTGGTGTTGATCATGTTTCGCTCGTGAGAGAGGTTTAGTCAACGGATCTGCGACATTCAGATCCGTATGTACTTTGCAAATTTCTATGTCTCCATCTTGAACATTTTCACGGATGGAGTTGAAACGACGCTTGATGTGCCTGGTCTTCTTGTGAAATCTGGGCTCCTTCGCAAGGGCAATAGCTCCAGTATTGTCACAGAAAAGTTTGATCGGCCCCGACGCATTGGGTATGACTCCTAGGTCGGTGATGAACTCCTTCACCCAAATAGCTTCAGGCGCTGCCTACGAGGCTGCCATGTACTCCGCTTCACATGTAGATCCCGCCATGACGCTCTGCTTGCAGCTGCACCAGCTTACTGCTCCACCATTCAACATATACACGTATCCGGTTTGTGACTTAGAGTCATCCAGACCTGTGTCGAACTAGCGTCGACGTAACCCTTTACGACGAGCTCTTCGTCACCTTCAAAAACGAGAAACATGTCCTTCGTCCTTTTCAGGTACTTTAGGATATTCTTGACCGCTGTCCAGTGTTCCTTGCCGGGATTACTTTGGTATCTTCCTACCAAACTTACGGCAAGGTTTACATCAGGTCTGGTACACAGCATGGCATACATAATAGATCCTATGGCTGAAGCATAGGGGATGACGCTCATCTCTTCTTTATCTTTTGCTGTGGTTGGGCATTGAGCCGAGCTCAATGTCACACCTTGCAATACAGGCAAGAACCCCTTCTTGGACTGATCCATTTTGAACTTCTTCAAAATTTTATCAAGGTATGTGCTTTGTGAAAGACCTATGAGGCGTCTCGATCTATTTCTATAGATCTTGATGCCTAATATATAAGCAGCTTCTCCAAGGTCCTTCATTGAAAAACACTTATTCAAGTAGGCCTTAATGTTGTCCAAGAATTCTATATCATTTCCCATCAAAAGTATGTCATCTACATATAATATGAGAAATGCTACAGAGCTCCCACTCACTTTCTTGTAAACGCAGGCTTCTCCATAAGTCTGCATAAACCCAAACGCTTTGCTCATCTCATCAAAGCAAATGTTCCAACTCCGAGATGCTTGCACCATCCCATAAATGGATCGCTGGAGCTTGCATACTTTGTTAGCATTCTTAGGATCGACAAAACCCTCCGGCTGCATCATATACAGTTCTTCCTTAAGATGCCCGTTAAGGAATTCCGTTTTGACGTCCATCTGCCATATCTCATAATCATAGTATGCGGCAATTGCTAACATGATTCGGACGGACTTAAGCTTCACTACGGGAGAGAAAGTCTCATTGTAGTCAATCCCTTGAACTTGCCGATAACCCTTAGCGACAAGTTGAGCTTTATAGATGGTGACATTACCATCCGCGTCCGTCTTCTTCTTAAAGATCCATTTGTTTTCTATCGCTCGCCGATCATCGGGCAAGTCAGTCAAAGTCCATACTTTGTTTTCATACATGGATTCTATCTAGGATTTCATGGCTTCTACCCATTTGTTGGAATCTGGGCCCGCCATCGCTTCTTCATAGTTCGAAGGTTCATCGTTGTCTAACAACATGATTTCCAAGACAGGGTTGCCGTACCACTCTAGTGCGGAACGTGTCCTTGTGGACCTACGAAGTTCAGTAGCAACTTGATCTGAAGTACCTTGATCATCATCATTGTTTTCCTCTTCGGTTGGTGTGGGCATCACAGGAACATTTTCCTGAGCTGCACCACTTTCCCGTTCGAGAGGTAGTACTTCATCGAGTTCTACTTTCCTCCCACTTACTTCTTTCGAGAGAAACTCTTTTTCCAGAAAGCATCCGTTCTTGGCAACAAAGATCTTGCCCTCGGATCTTAAGTAGAAGGTATACCCGACAGTTTCCTTAGGGTATCCTATGAAGACGCATTTTTCCGACTTGGGTTCGAGCTTTTCAGGTTGAAGTTTCTTGACATAAGCATCGCATCCCAAACTTTTAGAAACGACAGCTTAGGTTTCTTCCCAAACCATAATTCATACGGTGTCGTCTCAACGGATTTAGACGGTGCCCTATTTAAAGTGAATGTAGCTATCTCTAGAGCGTATCCCCAAAATGATAGTGGTAAATCGGTAAGAGACATCATGGACCGCACCATATCCAATAGAGTGCGATTACGACGTTCGGACACACCGTTACGCTGAGGTGTTCTAGGCGGCGTGAGTTGTGAAACGATTCCACATTTCCTTAAGTGTGTACCAAATTCATGACTTAAGTATTCTCCTCCACGATCTGATCGTCAGAATTTTATCTTTCGGTCACGTTGATTCTCTACTTCATTCTGAAATTCTTTGAACTTTTCAAAGGTCTCAGACTTGTGTTTCATCAAGTAGACATACCCATATCTACTCAAGTCATCTGTGAGAGTGAGAACATAACGATATCCTCCGCGAGCCTCAACACTCATTGGACTGCACACATCGGTATGTATGATTTCCAACAAGTTGGTTGCTCGCTCCATTGTTCCGGAGAATGGAGTCTTGGTCATCTTGCCCATGAGGCATGGTTCGCATGTGTCAAATGATTCATAATCAAGAGACTCTAAAAGTCCATCAGCATGGAGCTTCTTCATGCGCTTGACACCAATGTGACCAAGGCGGCAGTGCCAAGTATGTGGGACTATCATTATCAACTTTACATCTTTTGGTATTCACGCTATGAATATGTGTAACACTACGTTCGAGATTCATTAAGAATAAACCATTGACCATCGGAGCATGACCATAGAACATATCTCTCATATAAATAGAACAACCATTATTCTCGGACTTAAATGAGTAGCCATCTCGTATTAAACGAGATCCAGATACAATGTTCATGCTCAAACTTGGCACCAAATAACAATTATTAAGGTTCAAAACTAATCCCGTAGGTAAATGTAGAGGTAGCGTGCCGACGGCGATCACATCGACTCTGGAACCATTCCCGACGCGCATCGTCACCTCGTCCTTCGCCAGTCTCCGCTTATTCCGCAGCTCCTGCTGTGAGTTACAAATATGAGCAACGGCACCGGTATCAAATACCCAGGAGTTACTACGAGTACTGGTAAGGTACACATCAATTACATGTATATCAAATATACCTTTAGTGTTGCCGGCCTTCTTATCCGCTAAGTATTTGGGGCAGTTCCGCTTCCAGTGACCCTTCCCCTTGCAATAAAAGCACTCAGTCTCAGTCTTGGGTCCATTCTTTGACTTCTTCCCGGCAACTGGCTTACCGGGCGCGGCAACCTCTTTGCCTTCCTTCTTGAAGTTCTTCTTACCCTTGCCCTTCTTGAACTTAGTTGTCTTATTGACCATCAACACTTGATGTTCTTTCTTGATTTCAACCTCTACTGACTTCAGCATAGAAAATACTTAAGGAATGGTCTTTACCATCCCCTGCATATTGTAGTTCATCACAAAGCTCTTGTAGCTTGGTGGGAGCGATTGAAGGATTCTGTCAATGACTGCCTCATCAGGGAGGTTAATATTCAGCTGGGTCATACGGTTGTGCAACCCAGACATCTTGAGTATGTGCTCACTGACAGAACTATTTTCCTCCATCTTACAACTATAGAACTTGTCGGAGATGTCATATCTCTCAACCCGGGCGTGAACTTGGAAAACTAGTTTCAGCTCTTCGAACATCTCATATGCTCCGTGATGCTCAAAACGCTTTTGGAGCCCCGGTTCTAAGCTGTAAAGGATGCCGCACTGAAGGAGGGAGTAATCATCAGCACGAGACTGCCAAGCATTCATAATGTCTTGGTTCTCTGGGAAGGGAGCGTCACCTAGCGGTCCTTCTAGGACATATTGTTTCCTGGCAGCTATGAGGATGATCCTCAAGTTCCGGACCTAGTCCGTATAGTTGCTACCATCATCTTTCAGCTTGGTTTTCTCTAGGAACGCGTTGAAGTTCATGTTGACATGAGCGTTGGCCATTTGAACTACAAGACATATTTGCAAAAGGTTTTAGACTAAGTTCATGATAATTAAGTTCATCTAATCAAATTATTGAATGAACTCCCACTCAGATTTGACATCCCTCTAGTCATCTAAGTGTTACACGATCCGAGTCGACTAGGCCGTGTCCGATCATCACATGAGACGGACTAGTCATCGTCGGTGAACATTCTCATGTTGATCGTATATTCCATACGACTCGTGTTCGACCTTTCGGTCTTCGTGTTCCGAGGCCATGTCTGTACATGCTAGGCTCGTCAAGTTAACCCTAAGTGTTTTGCATGTGTAAAACTGTCTTACACCCGTTGTATGTGAACGTAAGGATCTATCACACCCGATCATCACGTGGTGCTTCGAAACGACGAACTTTAGCAATGGTGCACAGTTAGGGGAGAACACTTCTTGAAATTGTTGTAAGGGATCATCTTATTTACTACCGTCGTTCTAAGTAAACAAGATGCATAAAACATAATAAACATCACATGCAATTATATAAAGTAGTGACATGATATGGCCAATATCATATAGCTCCTTTGATCTTCATCTTCGGGGCTCCATGATCATCTTGTCACCGGCATGACACCATGATCTCCATCATCATGATCTCCATCATCGTGTCTTCATGAAGTTGTCACGCCAACGACTACTTCTACTTCTATGACTAACGCGTTTAGCAATAAAGTAAAGTAGTTTACATGGCGTTCTTCAATGACACGCAGGTCATACAAAAATAAAGACAACTCCTATGGCTCCTGCCGGTTGTCATACTCATCGACATGCAAGTCGTGATTCCTATTACAAGAACATGATCTCATACATCACAATATATCATTCATCATTCATCACAACTTCTGGCCATATCACATCACATGACAATTGCTGCAAAAACAAGTTAGACGTCCTCTAATTGTTGTTGCATCTTTTACGTGGCTGCAATTGGGTTCTAGCAAGAACGTTTTCTTACCTACTAATAACCACAACGTGATCTTGTCAACTTCTATTTACCCTTCATAAGGACCCTTTTCATCGAATCCACTTCAACTAAAGTGGGAGAGACAGACACCCGCCAGCCACCTTATGCAACTAGTGCATGTTAGTCGGTGGAACCGGTCTCACGTAAGCGTACGTGTCAGGTTGGTCCGGGCCGCTTCATCCCACAATACCGCTGAAGCAAGATAAGACTAGTAGCGGCAAGCAAGTTGACAAGATCTACGCCCACAACAAAATTGTGTTCTACTCGTGCAAAGAGAACTACGCATAGACCTAGCTCATGATGCCACTGTTGGGGAACGTTGCAGAAAATTAAAAATTTTCCTACGGTTTCACCAAGATCCATCTATGAGTTCATCTAAGCAACGAGTCAAGGGGAAGAGTATGCATCTACATACCACTTGTAGATCGAGTGCGGAAGCGTTCAAGGGGATGGTGATGATGGAGTCGTACTTGTCGTGATTCGGATCACCGATGACCAAGTGCTGAACAGACAGCACCTCTGCGTTCAACACACGTAGGGACGGACGATGTCTCCTCCGTCTTGATCCAGCAAGGAGGAAGGAGAGGTTGAGGAAGGCAGCTCCAACGGCAGCACGACGGCGTGGTGTAGTTGGTGCAGAAGTACTCCGACAGGGCTTCGCCAAGCACGTAAGGAGGAGAAGAGGTGTTGGGGAGGGGAGGGGATGCGCCTTGAGTTGTGTGTAGCAGCCCTCCCCTCACCCCTCTATATATAGGAGGAGAGGGGCAAGGGGGCCGGCCCTCTAGGGGAAACCCTAGAGGGGGGCGGCGGCCAAAGGGAGAGGGAAAAAGGGTGGCTTGCCCCCCAAGCTAGGGGGGCGCCCCCTTTAGAGTTTCCCCTCCCCTTGCCCTAGCCGCATGGGCCTAGGTGGGGAGGCGCGCCCAGCCCACTAGGGTCTGGCTCCCTCTCCCACACAGCCTATGTGCCCCCCCCCCGGGGAGGGTGGCCCCAGCCGGTGGACCCCCGGAACCCTTCCGGTGGCCCCGGTACAATACCGGTATGCCACCGAAACTTTCCGGTGTCTGTTTAACCACTTTCCTTATATAAATCTTTACCTCCGGACCATTCCGGAACTCCTCGTGATGTCTGAGATCTCATCCGGGACTCCGAACAACATTCGGTAATCACATACTTGTCTTCCTGATAACCCTAGCGTCACCGAACCTTAAGTGTGTAGACCCTACGGGTTCGGGAGACATGCAGACATGACCGAGACGACCTCAGGTCAATAACCAACAGCGGGATCTGGATACCCATGTTGGTTCCCACATGCTCCTCGATGTTGTCATCGGATGAACCACGATCTCGAGGATTCGATCAAACCCCGTATGCAATTCCCTTTGTCAATCGGTAGGTTACATGCCCGAGACTCGATCGTCGGTATCCCAATACCTCGTTCAGTCTCGTTACCGGCAAGTCACTTTACTCGTACCGCAATGCATGATCCCGTGACCAAACACTTGGTCACCTTGAGCTCATTATGATGATGCATTACCGAGTGGGCCCAGAGATACCTCTCCGTCATACGGAGTGACAAATCCCAGTCTCGATCCGTGTCAACCCAACAGACACTTTCGGAGATACCTGTAATGCACCTTTATAGTCACCCAGTTACGTTGTGACGTTTGGTACACCCAAAGCACTCTTACGGTATCCGGGAGTTACACGATCTCATGGTCTAAGGAAGAGATACTTGATATTGGAAAAGCTCTAGCAAACGAACTAACTGACCTTTGTGCTATGCTTAGGATTGGGTCTTGTCCATCACATCATTCTCCTAAT
This sequence comes from Triticum dicoccoides, assembly GCF_002162155.2. Lineage (NCBI taxonomy): Eukaryota > Viridiplantae > Streptophyta > Magnoliopsida > Poales > Poaceae > Triticum > Triticum dicoccoides. The sequence continues at coordinate 581,101,445 of NC_041380.1, forward strand.
GATGTGATCCCGTTATCAACGACATCCAATGTCCATAACCAGGAAACCATGACTATCTGTTGATCACAACGAGCTAGTCAACTAGAGGCTCACTAGGGACATATTGTGGTCTATGTATTCACACGTGTATTACGATTTCCGGATAATACAATTATAGCATGAATAAAAGACTATTATCATAAACAAAGAAATATAATAATAACACTTTTATTATTGCCTCTAGGGCATATTTCCAACACTAAGTGACGGCTGCTCTGCCTTCCGTGGAGGGGGGCCACACCACGGAGCCCCAAGACGGGCGTCTACGCATGCCAGAACACTTTCACACATGCATTGGGACCCGTGTGATGATTCGGTGGCATAGCTACACCCCGAAGGCCACCACGAATCCCAGTTGACCAGTACATCTAGCCCTTTGACTTTTGTCGAACGGGCTTTGACCAATGGACTCTTCTGCCTGGTTGTGATAGGTCAGCCCATAGCAACATCCCCGAACACGGTCTGGACCCAACCCAACACTAGATTCCCTCCGGTTCCATCGCACCCGCACCATCCCCCC
>NC_041380.1:581104977-581143138 GCF_002162155.2 Triticum dicoccoides
CCGAACACGGTCTGGACCCAACCCAACACTAGATTCCCTCCGGTTCCACCGCACCCGCACCATCCCCCCTCTAAGTGACGGCTGCTCTGCCTTCCGTGGAGGGGGGCCACACCACGGAGCCCCAAGACAGGCGTCTACACATGCCAGAACACTTTCACACATGCATCGGGACCCGTGCGATGTTTCGATGGCATAGCTATACCCCGAAGGCCACCCCGAATCCCAGTTGACCAGTAGATCTAGCCCTTTGACTTTCGTCGGACGGGCTTTGACCGGTGGACTCTTCCACCTGGTTGCGATAGGTCAGCCCATAGGAACACTTTGGTGCAACATCTGGGCTGACCTTAGACAACCGGGTGGATACGTCTACTGCTCAAAGCCTGTCCGTGCAAAGTCAAAGGGGTAGATCCCGTGGTCAAACGCTACAGGGTTTGGCGGGACGGGGGCCCTAGGGGGGTAGCAATGCCACCGGAGCATCGCACCGGGACCTCATACAAGCCGGGTGCCGGGTGCCTACGCCTGCCACCATGCTTATATAACCGTAGGAGGGCCACCGCAACACCTGGCGGCATTGCTACCCCCTAGGTACCCCGTCCCGTCTAACCCTGACACAGACGACCGCCGGGTCTATCCCTTTGACTTTCGCTGGACGTAGTTTGACCGGTGGACCTTTTCACCTTGTTGTCATAGCCCAGCCATAGGTACACCCTCCAACACAGTCCCGGCACAACCCACCCCAAGATTCCCTCTGCGTCGGCCCGACGTGGCCGTTTCCCCCTCCCCCCCCCCCGGGGCACGGCGGCATCGACGCCCGTGAGGGGGGAGGGGGCACACCTCGGAGCCGCGTGCCTGCGCCTGCCAATGTTTCCACAACCGTATGAGGGCCCACCGCAACACCTGGCGGCATTGCTACCCCCCACAGGTACCCGGCCCGTCCCGTCTAACCTCTCCATGACACGACGGAAGAAGGCCCGTGTGGGGGGCAATCGATATATGTTTTCTGTACATTTAAGTTAATGAAATTAGTATTGGAAAAAATAAAAAATAATAAGAGAAAATAAAAAAAATATAAAAATATTATTAGAAATCTATGCCTACGGCCTAGCCGTCGGCATAGCTACGGCCACGGAACGGTAGAGCCCTGGATCGATGACATGGCGTAGGGCGGGGATCAATGGCGTGGCAAAAACGTGGGCCAGGCCTATGCCGACAGCCTAGCCGTCGGCATAGAAATGCCACCCCACGGGACCGGCGAACGACGCGGATCGATGACGTGGCGGCGCGACGTAAATTATCCTATTTTGTATGATGTGGCTGCATTTGATGCTATGACACTAAAATGAGCAATGCTACACTTACGTAAATAATGTTACGTGTTTTACGTAAAGTGCAACGTGGCTAATTAGTATTAGAGAAGGGGGAGGAAGGGATCCCACCCACCTGAAAATTAGGGGGGGCGAAGTTAATTAGTTAGGCAGTTTACGTTAGTCTTCGTAGGCCTTATGTAGATGTAGGATTATTGCACTAAAATTGCTTGTGAAGTGGATTCATAGGATTTATCTGTAGCTATTAGTCAAGTCGCATGTAGTTGCTTCAGTTAATGCTTGGCTCTGTGATGTACTCAACAAAAAGTTGTAGGCACATGGTCTTTGTGAAGCCCCTACCTGCAACTGATCTACAGTCTTGTTAGTGATTCATCTGAATGCAGCAGAGTGACAATGCTTGTACATTCCAACTTTCAGTTGGTACAGTAGATTTCCTAACTGAATTATGAGCCAAGCTTTAATACCTCCCTTAATCACTACCGATCATTTTGTGATCCGACATGAACTTGTTGTACATACAGCTTGCACGTGGCATGGTCGAAGCAAGCCGACGCAGCTGAACCGGATCGGATCAAGAGAGCATCTGATGTCACATTTTTTTATTTTTCGACAAAGCGGTGGCGCTATAGGGGGAAATTCGATTCTGAGCCCGAGCTCAGATGCTCTCGCTATCCCTGACATCGACTCTCCTCGGGATGGCAGCGCTATCCCCGTATTTCTCTCTCGTATCTTCTGTTGTATTTGCAAAGAAACACTAACCAGGCCATCGCATTTATTATGGTCGTTGGAGAAAGCCCCGTTTGGGTCCATAGAACAAGGAAACGGCCCTGCTTTTAATCCTGGGCCATGCTAGACCGTAGCTTACGCCGAATAACCAAACGGCTGCCTAGCCCTTAAAAAAATGGCCACCTACTACCATTACATTTCCGTGCTAAGCGACAGGAGAAAGACATGTTTTCACATCAGGTCGTGACATAGTGCCTTGTTCTCTGCATGCAAGACCACCACGACATGAAAGAACATCAATGCAACAAAGCCGCAGATCATTCTACAGAGGTACCAACAGCAAGCTCATCAGAAACATTTGTCATCTGCATCTTGGCATCAGTTCTACATAAGTCAGCCAAGTATGCAAACCAGTTCAAAGATATTTTACTTACGTTTACAAGGGGTACACAGTTCATGCACTGGAGGAACAAGCATGGAGCATTGCTCACTGAAACACATCAAAAAATCCACGGATCATAAGCTACACAACTTAACTCAAATGACACGTCTATTTTTGCACACCACCAAGTGGTCGCGTGTATGTGTTCGGATCGCAAGGTTTGTCTGCCTCAACTCCACTCTGCACAAGGGGGCAAGTGTTAGAACAATCTCGAATCAATCATCACTCTAGAAATGCTCGTCAATGAAATGAAAACCGGGACATACAATCGTTGTTCTTTTTTCCCCGTAGCTCTCATCCCGTTTCCATCCCGTTCACGGTCGAATTGCAACCTCAATATACTGACTTACAAACATATGCATCGGTCTTCAGCATATGATTGGCGCTCTCGGTCCACCATGTGATTGCCACTTTTGCCCAGAAAACACCATTGAAATAAGGCTTTGCCCACTTTGTCCGTATCTCATAAATCTGCGTCATATACAGGTGATGTTTCAGATTGTACTTTTTCAGCGACATAGCCCAGGCATCTTCAAAATCGACCACTGTAAGCATGTGGTTGATAACGTCGTGGAACTCCGCCCTGAACTCATTCTTCTTCGTGTACAGAGGTCCCAAGCACTCTTTAGATTTCTTCAATATGTGCTATTTGAACCACCGATGCACAGTCTCAGGATTGATTTAACTTATAGCCACCTCCATAGCTCTGTTCTGATCTGCACTGATTAACACATGAACATTAGCTCACTCCAGTAAAATGTAGAGAACTGATGTTTTCTTGATTAAAATATCTGTCAATATTATTCAGGCACTGGTCCACCCATCATTCCCAGGAACTCGGCAAAACCCCACTCAAACTTCTCGACTTGCTCGTTTCTCATTAGCACTGCTAGTATCACACTCTGAAAACCCATGAAGAGCCCGAAAGGCATGTCATATATTCATCCTTACGTCGTGTCAAAAGTGACCACATCATAGAACCCGTTCGGCATCCTGCTGCTACCGTTAGTCCACATCAAATTCTTGATCTTCATCTGACTGTAAGCAAGTACGCAGTAAGTGAAATCTGGGTCCGTGGAAACCTCCAACGTTTCCCAGAAGTCATCATCTGCATGCCTGCTAGCAACTTATCTTGCCACATATGTTTCCCAAAGTCCTCTTTGTTAATGGTAATTTCTCAATAGACCCGAAGAAACTACAGATGATGACCTCTATCTATGTGCTTCTGCGATTGCCAGTGCACTCTCTCCCCCCATGGTAGGAGACACTGAGTGGTGTCTGGCTGTCTGCAGCCCTCAAGAGTCTGATCAGTGCCGGGCACTCACATTGACAAGTCCAACTGTTCTCTGCTTCAGGCTTCCCATGCAAAGACAATCAAAACATAAGCATTCAGCCACAAACATTTCAGCATATTAAACCAACGGAAGCAGGCATTTTTATGAAGTTCGGATCAGGACTCTCACCGGGCATCCACAGACAATTTCCTGCATTGATTTCATCCTCACAGCGTCAACCTACTTTTACCATATCTTATGCCGAATCCAACTTCCAACGAGTACAAGTTGTAGAAGTCGTACGCCTCTCCGAGGGATTCGGAGCTTAGTCCCAGCTCAAGTTTGATCAGACTTCTCGATGGTTCCTCCGCAAATTTCCTAATTGTTTGCTCGAGCGCACTCATCCTAGACACGCATGGGGTTCTGTCTGGTGAGGCGCTACCGAGCCTCAACCTGTAAACAACCCGGTTTCAAAAAACTTCAGTAACATTCATGTCACTATCTATTTTACATTTTCTGCATATTTATATACATCGGAAGCATTTCACTCTAAGACCATTTACTATGAGCCACACAAAATCCTTGCCGACTTTGCCTAAATGCAGACGCTTCCTTTTGAGGTTCTCGTGCATGCCTCAAACAGCTAAATCATTGGTTATGCGTTCACAAAATTATTCAGTTCCTATCTGTTCGTTAAACTTGAGAGCTTCATGCGTAACATTCTAGTTCAAGCCATCTAAAATCAGAACTACAAATTGCATTTCAAGGAAATCACCATGTTGTCCAACCGGGCCCTTCCGATTTTACCTTCCCAGTCGACTGCGCAGAATGTATAGGAGAACCTTTTCCTCTTGCGTCGGTCGTCGTTGACGCTCACCGCCTGTGCGCCCCCAGAAGCGACATTCGACTCCTTGGCCGCTTGTGCCCCGGTCCTCCACGCCGCAGCACGACAAGGGCCATCAGATCTGGGTGCTCGAGGCTGTCGGCGAACTCCTCTCGCAGCGGAAACCTGTTCCGAACTCATCAATCATCGACGGCAGATGGGCTGAATGACCAGTAGAGGTTTGGATCAAGAAAGGGGAACTCACTTGTCCACAGGATCCATCAAGATCTCCATCCCGCCGGCCTTCACCCCGTCGGTTGATGCGCGGAGGACAAACCTGTCGCCGCTCCCCTTCCTCGCATCACCTGCGCACCCTCGCGTCGCCTCACCATCGCCGTTCCATTCACGATTTCTCACGCACGGGGCTCGGAATAAGCGGCGGTCGTCATGGAAAAGATGAGACGTCCTGGTTAACGCCGTGTACCGCGGACGCCCACGGCTCAGGCCACACCCCCGTCTCCGCCTGCTCGCCCATACGCTCTGGGCCCACCTTGCGCGCACTGTTTTGTACTGTATTTCACCTCACACCTCATTATCTGCGGTTCGCGTCTGACACGCCAGCTCGTTATTCACCCATCCCGATCGCGGAACGGAAGGCACAGATATCGGGATCAGCTGGGCTCGGGCACCAAAACACCCTGTCCCACTATAGGCGCCTTTCATTGATCACAAGTACAAGTTACATCTGTAATCTTACATGCTGCCTAGCTTCGTGAGCATAGGACAGTGATCTCCTAACTGCTCTAGGTCACAACTGTTGACCCAGACCCGACGCCGAGTACTTTCCGGCGATGATAATACGACCGAAAGCGAAGCAACCAACGCTGACTGTTTTGGTTTCTGCCCCAAGCTGGCTAGACCTTCCAGCAATGAATTAGCAACACTGAGATAAGACTCGCACGTACACAACCTGCTGGACGATCTTTGACTTTGATCGTTACAGGACTACTAGTAGTAACGTACGCGTAGACGATTCGGCTGATTGCCACAGGAGCGTATCGCTCCTGGTTTGATTTGTATTACTTCATAAATCCAAGGTACTGTTTACAGGGAGTCTACATGGGTATAAATATCAGCTAGGCTGCCGTAGTTCCTAGACCGAATCAGCCAAGAATACTAATCCTACAAGGATACTAATTGGTGCACTAGTTGAACACGTACACACGCATGTAGTCGGACTGAACGTTGGGTTTACTTCCAACAATCATCCCCTAAACACGACGTCGTCAAGTTACAGCTCCGACGCCAATCCTTGCTTGCATCTTCAAGAACTTCTCTCAGTTCAAAGACTTGGTTAGCATATCCGCCAACTGATCATCGGTGCGAATGTAGTTGACCTTCATCTTATCTTCTTCCATGCAGTTCTTCTTGTAGTGATACATCGTATCAATGTGCATGCTTCTATCATGCCGCATTGGATCCTCGCATAGAAAACTTTCAGACTTGCTATCAACAATAAGCACCACTTGTTCCGGATCTCGATCCATAAGATCACCGTGTAGCCTCGCCAGCCACACAATGTGACACGCCGCAGCGGCCGTTGCAAGATACTCTATTGCATCAACTGCGGGTACTTTACTCTTCTTACTCAGCTCAAGACGAGATTTTATGGAAGCATCAACTGGATTGCAATCTTTCATGCCACGGCTTTGAAGTACCTTCCTTGTGTATACCTCCTGGCATAGTGTGATCCCCTCCGGCTTTTGATGTTCCCCCATCCCGAGGTAGTAACTCAAAATACCAAGATCATCCATCTTGAAAAGCTCCTTCGTTTGTAGCTTGAACTTTGCAATCACCTTTTCATCTGCTCCGATAATTAATAGGTCGTCGACGTAGATGCAAACTAGTAGACGATCCCTTCCTTCACCTCTCTTGTACATTGCATGCTTTAGTGGGGCTTTCTCAAATCCAAGAGAAATCAATGTTTGATCAAGTTTGATGTTCCACTCCGGAGGTCCTTGCCATAGTCCATACAAGATTTTGTGTAACTTCAGTACCTTGTGCTCTTCTCCCTCTTTGATGAAACCCGGTCGTTGATTCACATACACATCTTCTTCTATCTCGCCCTTCAAAAACGTGGAGTTTACATCCATGTGACGTACTTTCCATGATTCCTGAGCCGCGAGAGCGATGGGTAATCTCACCGACTCCATCTTTGCAATGGGAATGAACACTTCTTCAAAGTCCACACCTTCCTCTTGCACATACTCTTTGGCCACAAACCTCGCTTTGTGCTTCATCCACCCTTCAAACATCGTTCTTGATCTTGAATTCCCACTTGAGCTCTATAGCTTTTTCATTGTTGGGAAGATCCATAGGCTCCCATGCATTGTTGTCTTGGATCAACTCCAACTCCTCTTCCATAGTATGACGCCAACACTCCTCCGTATTTGTGTCTTCAAAAATTTCCGGTTCCTTGATGTGCAAACATCGTAGCCCTTTACTCTTCATCTTCACCGAGTTGATTTGAAGCGCTTCCTTTGGAGAGAGATTCAACACGCGTCGTCCGTATGCTATTGAAGAAGAAACACTTGCTTCTGAACTTGCCAAAGTTTTTGTTTCTAATGATTCTAACGCTCCAAAACTGCCTCCTTTGGCTGGGCTCTTTTCTAGCCCATCACGTGGGCATTGCACCACTTCTCTCCTTGCTGGACCATCATGTGGTGGTGTGATCCATTCTTCTGGCCCATGGGTGGCAGCACATGACCATGCAACATCTGAATCTTTGCTGCTTCCTTCAGCAGTGGCAGCTACAACTGCTGGCCTCGCTTGTGTGGTTTCTGAGACGCCTCCCTCTGGCCGAGCGCTGTTGCTTTCTAGAGCTCCTGCCCGATCGCTCGTTGGCAAGCTGCTGCAGCCATCAGTGCCTGCGTTAGTCGCCTTGCACAAGCTGGCTGGCTTATCGTTCGTTGTAGCGCAGGACGTCCCACTAGGGCTAGAACTCGCCGTGTCGACGCTCCTCATTGGACTGGAATCCGTTGCGTACGCGTCGCGCTCGTCTTGGTCGAGCAGCACAACTCGCGACGTGTGGTGATTTTCTGTCACGACCATATCTTTGCCTGGAGTCGATACTTTCATGTCGCTTTTCCGGCCGCCTACGGACCTCTTCTCCAATCGAACAACACAATCACTGCTTCATCCGCTCCAGCAAAGTTGGCACTTACGTCCATAGCACTGACATAAGTTTCGGAATCACTCACCGTATCTGTAGCTTCGACACGAGTTTCCCATCTTGATGGCAAACTTTTTCTTCCGCAGCCTCGACAATTCCATTAGTCAACGCTTGAGATTCTGGATCCTTCTCATCCATTAGTTTACACATCAACATCATGTCTACATCATCTCCTTGCTGGGCAATGAGCGCCTTCTGTTTCGGTGCTTCCTCGCAGTCAGCCTTGAAGTGACCGAGGAGGCCACAGTTATAAAACCTCACTTTCCTGATGTCGAACTTTCTCCTTGGTGGTGGTGCAGCCTCATTATCTGAGTCATCCGAGTCAGCGAAGTTCTTTCTCGCCGAACGCTGCTTTCCCTTCTTCTTGCTACTGCTCTTGAACCCGCCTTGCTTTTCAAGGGCGATCCACTGCGCCTTCGTGAGCATCACAAACTCGTCATTCCTCCCATCCCCAAGACTGTACCGCATCCGCTCATCGTGAGCCTTGTACCGCCCGACAAGATCGTCGATGGAGAGAGTTGCGAGATCGACACACTGCTCGATTGCCGTGACAATTTGCAGGTACCGGGGAGGGGCCGCACGTAAGAACCGCCGGACAACCGAGGCCTCCGTGAGGTTCTCTCCAAGCGCGCGAATCCGATTGACGAGAGTAGCCACCCGTGAAGCGAACGCATCCATGGACTCATCATCACCCATGACCAAAGTCCCGTAGTTTCTTAGGAGAGTTTGGAGGTTGGCTTGCTTGACACGGGTGTGTCCCTCGAACATGAGCTTCAGCGTATCCCACACCTTCTTCGCCGTTGCTTTGGCGATTATGTGCTTGAGGACATCCATCGGCATCACCGAGAAAATCGCCGACGCCGCCTGCCGATCCTTCCGGTGCTCGGCTTCCTCCTTCTTGAACGCGTCGCCTCCGGGATCCACCGCGTCCCATAGCTCGTTGGCGCGGAGACCACACTCCATGAGGACCTTTCAGACCCCGAAGTTCTCGCGATCAAACCGTGGATACGACGAACTCGCCGGAGCAGCAATTACTTTAGCCGCACCGAAGTACTCCGCCAGCTGCCTGTTCCTCTCATCGTCCGCCATGATCCTCCGTTACTAGAAGATCAACCTTGCTTTGATACCAATTGTTGGACCAGACCCGACGCCGAGTACTTTCCGGCGATGATGATACGACCGACGACGAACGACGATGAAGCGAAGCAACGCGACTGTCTTGGTTTCTGCCCCAAGCTGGCTAGACCTTCGAGCAATGAATTAGCAACACCGAGATAAGACTCGCACGTACACAACCTGCTGGACGATCTTTGACTTTGATCGTTACAGGACTACTAGTAGTAACGTACGCGTAGACGATTCGGCTGATTGCCACAGGAGCGTATCGCTCCTAGTTTGATTTGTATTACTTCACAAATCCAAGGTACTGTTTACAGGGAGTCTGCATGGGTATAAATATCAGCTAGGCTGCCGTAGTTCCTAGACCGAATCAGCCAAGAATACTAATCCTACAAGGATACTAATTGGTGCACTAGTTGAACACGTACACACACATATAGTCGGACTGGACGTTGGGTTTACTTCCAACAACAACAACTCAAACTGGAGTAGGTATTAGAGTTCAAATGATAAACCTGAGATGCACACCTATGTGTCCCGCTGTTGAAGTTCCTAGGGATATGAATGAGCTGAACCTAAGAATGGCTAATGATTGAGAAAATGGCAGCTAAATAGTTTCTTATCTCCGATGGTCCAGGTTTATTTTGCGAATCCCTGTAGGCAGCAGCAGCCTTTGCTACAACCTGATTATCTGTAACGAAAGTAATCTTGCCTGTGGTGACTGCACTGACAATCAGAGTAGCTGGTAGAAGAGCCAGCGCTTTGGCTTGAAGGGGAGAGGTGACATGTGCGCCTGTTGCGGCTATGCTGATGTTCCCCTGCTGATGTTGCTCTTCTAATTGGATGAAGATTCCTATTCCTGTAGTAGTTGCTCCAGCTGTTGTGTTGTCTGTTGCTGGCTTCCATGGCATCTGTAAAGACTGCATCCATTTATTCTCATATGATGTATCCCCGTATCTTCATTTGTTTGCTTGTGTAACCATTGTTTTCTGCAGAGGTGTGTTAGTTTTCCTGCTAAATATTACTCCCTCTATAAACTAATATAAGAGCGTTTAAATCACTACTTTAGTATTGTAAACGCTCTTGTATTAGTTAACGGAGGGAGTACTTATGTTCGCATGTCATGACCTACTTATGGTGTGTTAGTTTTTCTACTTATAGTACATCATTCCTGGCTTTCCAGATACATCATAAGTAGGTCATGACATGCGAAGAGAAGCCTGGGGATGATTTGAGTTCAGAAGAGAGATAGTGATAGCAGGATTTATTTTGTCAAGAAGTTCACTGCATTTCCTTTTAAAGCAAGCGAGGCCAAACGTGACATACACGCTGAAACTATGAGAGAACTCACGAAAGTAGAGGTGTCCCATTACAACTGCATGTGGTAATTTGCCGGGGCATGTCTCTCTCTGGTGCAAGGATCAACTCCAAGTCCCGCGAACGATCTGGTGTGGGTTCAAACTGATCGTTGCTGACACCAAGCGGTCGGCCATGGGCTTCTCTTCTTGGACTTCCAAGCACGTTGAGTAATGGTGTTTTTTTCTTACTCATGTTTTAGACAAGCCTTGTATGAATTCTAGTGATCTTTGTGTTATTCTTTCTGCTTCAAAATGTATCCTGAAGACCTTGTATAACCTTGTTGCTTAATCAATAAAATACGAGTAATGCTACCCCTACATAAAACCAGTTATGTGTTTAACGGACTAAGCAACATGGACAATTTTGTTTTGAGATAGGGAAAGGAAGTTTGCGTAAATTCTTGTACATAGGTTCCCGTATATGTAAGATTATCGATAAAATACCAACGTTCTTTAACAAAAGCGATGCTATCGTCAACCACCGCATGGCGCTCCGGCGCTCCGCGGAGACACCACATGGCGGATTCCCTTATTTCGAGAGGGTGGTGGCCGTGCTACAGAAAATGCACAGGATCGGCGCGGGTGTTACACGAGGGGCTTAAGATATACTCCTACTCCTACTTACAGGAGCAGCTAGCTAGCCAAGGTCCACCTCGCTATAATCAAATATTGCCGTGACAGGACCGTGCTCTATATACTCAGTGGCGGACCCAGGAATTAAAATTAGCTGGGGTGAACATTTAATGTCTACTTTTTTTGATACAAATGCCACTCTATTCAACCAAAACTCATAGCTTTCAACAACAAAAGAATAAAAAAGCTCTTAAAAACTAGTAAACTGCTAACGTGGACTATTATCGCTTGAAATGTTCACTTAGGGCATCTCCAACACTGACCCGCAAATTCCTCGGGTATGTCCGTTTTTGTGTTCGGACGTGGTCCGCGGATATGATATGGAAGGGAGCCATCCAACACTAATTACAAAATATCCGGCTGAGAGGAGAAAAAGTAGATGGGGACCATGCATGTGGTGAGATAGAGCAGTGCTACGCAGCCGACGTGTTTCCGCCCGATGCGTGCACGACAGTAACTAATCATTGTCAGATGAAATCCATCCATAAATAAGGAACGCGAGATCCTAGCATCGTCCACGTGACGTCCATAAAACATCGTGGGTGAAGCTATTTCGGGTGTGATATTGTGGTGTGTCCAGTTGAGAGGAGACAGATAATAGGTGACCATGCATGTGCGGAGAGAGAGAAGAGAGTAGGACCACGCGAAGGCTTTTGGTTGATCAAAAGATGACCGAAGGTATAGCTCCTCATGTTTGCCTCCACTTTGTCAGAAAATGAACGTCCGAATCAGTTTACGGACCGATGCAAGAGCGCGTTGGATTGTAAAAGTGAACAAAAGTGTCCGATCAGACATATACCGGAGTTTTGCAGGTCTTCCTTGGAGATGCCCTTAAGCCACAATATGACCCCATAATTCTAATTCTGGAACGAGACCTACAAAATTATGAATGTGATGCGAGTTGTATATATGGTCATAGATCGTGAGGGGGACGCTCAATGCGGTTTGTGGATCGATTGGGGATCCTTTTTCTGTTTGACAAGGAAAGGAAAGGAGAGATCGATTGGGCTAAGATGTCGTCTGTTTGGGCCTGTAAGCTGTAGTAGCCCAGTCCAGTCTACCGAACCAGCCCAAGTCTTTTTTTTTCCTCACGTACCCCTTCGATTGCTAAAAAAGAAACAGAGAAGAGTGCCACTGCTTTCTGAATTCTGAAACAGAGAAGAGCGCTGCCGCAGCCCGTAGATCGGCATATGTGTAGGTGGGGGGCGATTCTCCGCCGCCGGCAACCCGGGGCGGCCGCCCCAGCTCGCCCCAATGGTGGGTCCACCAATATACTAGTATGTGCGTGTATATGGTCCGCGTCCTGCCCAATATATATACGTACATGGAGTGGTGAACGTATATGTAACACGTTGGCCTGCCCAATATATACATTTAGAGGAGAGGGCCACGTCGTGTCTAACGAGCTTGGCTTAGTCCACTGTCGGCAGCATCTACATAACATATATACACACAGTTAGCTCACCGAACATGCAATTAAAGGGTCAGGAACGGACGGACAGACGAGCATGCTTTGCATGCATGTGCCGTGAACAAACGCGAGTGGCTCGCGAGGGGTACAAGGACACTTTTTTTTTGTTGCAAAACTTCCGATCTATTATCTTCAATCATGGCGGTACAATGAACATCAGAAATAATAAAAATTACATCCAGATACTCAAACCACCTAGCGACAACTACAATCACTGAAACATTGCATCGAGAGAAAAAAGGAAATCATCTGAAAAACAAATTCATGTAATTAGACCAAGTGCCCGAGGGAAGCATCTGAGGCGAGAGATTTATCTCGGCCTAAGTTAAAACTCCCCTCTCAAGTCTCAACCCCATTTCACGTACCGACGGGGAGCACAACGATGTATAGTGGAAAATAACATATAAGGTACCATATAAAAATTTACCAAACGAGGTATTTCTTGAACAACCTTAAATTACTGCAGTGTGAATATTGAGATATATTTGTTGTTTTGTCAAGCATTTTGGTCTTGCACACCGTAGTGTATCCGTGCAGAATTTGGGAAGGATGCAGATAGAGATATGGAGTCGGACTTTTGCATAGAAACCGATGTCCTACCCGGCTTAGGAGATTTCTCCTTACTTGGGAATCATATGCACAAGCCCAACTTGATAGGACGGCCTTGAACCTAGCTAAGAACAAGGTATATATGTAAGGGGATGAGCTGACCTTTGCAGAAGACCACACTATTACAGACCATGCAATCACACATTGTCACATCTTTGGCGGTCCAGACGAACCACCAAAGATGGTCCGGACAAACCACCAAAGATAGACCCACATGACATCTCAGGTGGTGCTCCAGGAATATTTACCATTCATCGCCGGTTTAGGGTAGTTAGTATGTCTAGAGGGGAGAGGGATGAATAGACTACAGAAATGACCAATTTATCAATTTTAAGTTCCTGATGAGGTGGTTTTTATTTGTAGCCATCTCAAAAATATCGGTGGCGTGGTTGTGCATATGCTTACCGCCTCACCGTCTCCGATAGTTTAGATTCTGCGACGACTCCTTTTTCCTATATAGATAATTTTGCGACGATGGTCAAAGCACTATCACCTTGGATAGCCTCAATATGAAGTGCTCTGAATTTAACTGCCTCGGATGATGTGTGTCTATGTATAGTTGGTGTTGTGCTAGTTAGTGAACCTAGGGTTCGATTGGAGTTAGCCCAGTATAGTTCTCGGCCTTATCCATCCATGTGACGGAGACATGTGTATATATGTTGAGCATAAGATGACAATAGAGAACTGTCTAGTTGATGACAATAGAGTATGTTGAGGTCTTGGTCAGCTGATGACAATAGAGTATGAGTACCGCGTGTAACCCGGCCACGGCGCACGTTTTTCACTCAAGCTAAGCTAGACCAGCTAGGCCATTAAGTTGCTCGGAATCACGCTGTACGGTACCATGGCTTTTGGATATAAATAGATCACCAACGAAGCAGAGAGAAACAAGCTTTGCCAGCCATAGTACCATACCTAGAGCTATTGCTTGCGACTATACTTCCTACACGTGGCCTCGGGGGATGGACAACAACTTGGTAACGGCGGCCATCACCGCGCAAGAGCCGCCCTTGCCGCCCTCGTCGACGCTTGGAAGCATCGCCAGCCAGTGGCGTGAGCTCCATGGCGCCAGGTCGTGGCACGGGCTGCTGGACCCCATCGACGACGACCTCCGTGCCTTCGTCATCGCCTACGGCGAGCACGCGGCCGCCGCCTACGACGGGTTCAACGCCGAGAGGCGGTCACCGCGCGTCGGCTCCTGCCTGTACAGCCGCGCCAATCTGCTCGCCGCCTGCGGCGTGTCCTGCCCGGCGCACTACACGGTCACCAAGTTCCTGTACGCGCCCGCCGGGCTGTGGCTGCCGAAGAGCACGTCGGCGTCCCCCGCGACACAAGCAGCGACCGAGCCGTCCTTCGTGCGGCCGCTGCGGGAGGGGCCGCTGTGGAGGGAGGCCAACTGGATGGGGTATGTGGCGGTGGCGACGGATGAGGGGGCGGCGGCGCTGGGGAGGCGCGACATTGTCGTGGCGTGGCGCGGCACCGTGATGAAACTGGAGTATTTAAGCGACGGCGACTGGCTGCACGCGCCCGCCACGAAGGTGCTCGGCCACTCCATGGCGACCGCCTACAAGGACGCTAGGGTGCACCACGGATTTCTGTCCGTGTACACGTCCGCGGACAAACAATCCAAGCACAATAACACCAGCGTCCAAGATCAGGTATTACTTCACTTTGAACTTTTGCTTAAAACTATTGAACTGAATTAAGAAGTGGAAAATTA
Organism: Triticum dicoccoides; assembly: GCF_002162155.2. Taxonomy (NCBI): domain Eukaryota; kingdom Viridiplantae; phylum Streptophyta; class Magnoliopsida; order Poales; family Poaceae; genus Triticum; species Triticum dicoccoides. The sequence continues at coordinate 581,119,710 of NC_041380.1, forward strand.
TTTTGGAGGTACTTCTTCTCTTTAATCATCGATTTAACTAACAAAAGTATGAGTTATATGCACTGAAAATATACAATTATAAATTTCATTCAAATGCAAATCTAATTGTACACTTTTTATGACATACTACAATTTATGTTTTGTAGGTTAAAAACTAAATAGATGGTCAAAGGTAGAAACAAAAATACCAAGTGTCGATGCATGCATAAAGAAAATGAGTCAATATCTTGTAACGGAACAGAGACAGTACTTATATGTCATCAATAACAAAACTTTCACAAGTCTTATTGCTTGGTCAAGCCACAATTGTGCAAGATAGATAGGAAATAAAATGTTGTCGTGTTGATTAAGCACGCACACATGCAGGTCCGCGAGGAGGTGCGGAGACTATTGCAGGTGCACAAGGATGAGGAGGTCAGCATCACCGTGACTGGTCACAGCCTAGGCGCGTCGCTTGCAACCCTCAACGCCGTCGACATGGTGGCTCATGGCATCAATGTGCCTCCTGCCTACTCCAAGCAGTCGTCGTGCCCTGTGACGGCGATCCTATTCGCGAGCCCACGCGTTGGGAATGGCGGATTCAAGGCTGCAATCGCTTCATTCCCCGATCTTCGTGCCCTAAGTGTGAGGAACGAATTTGACCCTGTGCCCTCGTTGCCAATGATTGGGTACGAGGAGGGCACGGCGACGGAGGTGTTGTGTATCAACACGACCAAGTCACAATGCCTACGCAAGTTCTCTGTTGACTTGTTCAGGTTTTGGAAGGACCACCACAACCTCGAGGTCTACCTGCACGGCGTTGCCGGGTATCAAGGTGCTAGCAAGGAGTTCCGCCTGGTGGTCAATCGCGATGTAGCGCTTCTGAACAAGTGGGGCGACTTGCTGAAGGATGAGCACTTGGCGCCAGCGAACTGGTGGGTCGCTCAAAACAAGTGCATGGTCAGGGGTGTAGATGGCCACTGGAAATTCGATGACTACGAGGATGGCCAATTAAGTGGTTAGGTTTCACTCGACTATGAATAAGTTTTCTTAGAGGATAACCACGGCCTCTACATCGACCGATGCATGCAGCAAATATAAATAATATATTATAGCAAATGCCTAGCATTGTTGCCAAAAAGATCTGCTTATACAACAAGAAAAAGGAAAACCTGAGGTCATACATATTTGACCAGCTTCACGATTGTATCTCGAAAACTGTACCACCAACCCTATGATTGTTATCATAATCCGCTGGTCGAGCAACATGTGGCCTCGAAAACGGCACGAGACTCCATGAAAACATCTAAAGAAGGAATCGTCCTCCGCACGCTAATGTAGGCTGTTCTGATCAAAGGAAAACATGGCGAAGTCATCCTGAAGCAGAACTTCAAGCCAACATCCTCAACAAGAAACGACATGCAAATGTCGATGTTATCATATCTCGCCAAAAAGGCGAAGTCATGGTTATGCCACCCGCCAGTTGGTGTCTCTTCCTTGATGTTAATTATGTTAAATGTAACTATGTATAAGGTCACATTTCCTAGATTGTTTTGGGGAATATAAAGATGCAGTGGACGCGTTCGCAACGTCAGCGACCAGGCCAAGAACACACAGTTATTTTACTCATCGTGCTGCTATAATAATCCTCGTGCAGAGCAAGGCATCAAATCAACAAAAACAAATCCTTGTCAGTCTTGGCGCAACATAAAATACTTGGCTATGCTAGCTTTTCTGTTCTACAAGTTCTCTGTATATAGTAAGAGATGAGAGGTCGAACCAACTATATTATTCCTATGTAGGATCCATTCATATATGATCCAACTTGTTACTCCCTCCGTAAGACATGAGTAATTTCGATCAGGAAGTGTGCCACGTGATACCCAACGGGCTCCTATATACGCTTGCTAGCAGACTATCGCTGTCTTGCCATGTTACCCGACGGCGGTTGCACGTGGACGGACGTACCAGCAGCAGAGCAGCTAACCGATCGAGGTCCATCGCTGTAATTGGCACACTGATCGAGTTCTTGCTACTCTACACAGATGGCGACAGGCTGCTTGTCTGTCATTGCTCTTGAATATGAAGCCCTAATGAAGCTTTAGGCTGGTTATAGTGGGGAGTAACTTATGCTAGTGTTATATATATGACACTAATTTAAGTTACCATCTTCATAGTGCAAAGTAATATAGTATGACCAGCTAGTCTAAGTTATCACCTTCATAGTACTAGTGTCATAGATGGCTTTATTTATTAGATTGTAGACTCATATTGTCTTGAGAAGCACTATGTTACAATAACATATTATGTTATCACTTCTCATTAACTACTTGCCACATAAGCAAAAAAAAATTGGAGTGCACTATATTACTAGCTAAGTTACGCCCACTATGACTAGCCTTAGCCAGAGTTCTTCTAACAATGTGTATGTTCTCCACGATGACCAGACCAGATTTACTAGCATCATATCTATCTTGAAAAAAAAGATAGATTAGAGTGGTCGCTGGGAAGACCAAGAGGAAGTCCCTGATTGCATCCGATACTGGTAGACATGTTTGACCGAATAATTTGTCAAATATGCACAAGAAACATGCTTGTATAACCAACACCACCATGGAGAAAATAAATATCCAGAACATGACTCGCAACTGGTTCTACGTAAATAGTTTGATAATTAACTACTTTCACTTACATAGTTACATACCTTTGACATTATTAACTTGATTGATACAACCGTACCATCGGTTACATTGCTCTAGGATGTTAGCCCAACGGTGCCCAAGAAACCCTTGAGTGCGGCTTGATGGGACTCCTTCAACTGAGGTCAGAATTCGGCAACATTCAACACCCCAACACTACAACAACAATAACAACAACAAGCTCATGACCCTACGGCCGCAAGCAATCACCAATGCATCGGTGAAAATAAAAGTCACAAAATTTTACCTCTCTAGCATTTCATCGACCACTTGGCGGCCACAGACCTCGACGGTGGCTGCAGCCTCTGGACACGCCACCCGCGCTCGACGAGGGGGTCGTAGGGGTTCGTCTTCATATTCTTCCTCTTCTGCCCCATGGTATTTTTGTGTGCCCATGGGGAGCTCCATGGATGCCATTTATTGCAAGTTTAGGAGTAGAAACTTATTTATCATATATTGAATACAATTTGCCTTTGATGCTTATGTAGCTTTCGTTAACTATGATCGATTTCAATACTTTGCAGGAGGAGAGGCGGATGCACATGACACTGAAGTTTTTGAACATGAAGGCCACTGCCGAGAAGCGGCTCGAGGCCGAGAACTAGGAGATCCAGCGGAGCACGGGCATGAACTGGGCACTTTGGGAGCGTCTCAGGACTTCGATGTCACTCTGGTCACCGCGTGAAGACCGCATTAGTGCGCGTATGGTCTGTCGGCTCCTTAGCTTATTTGGTTTAGCATGTTGGGTTCTGTTTGGAGATCTCGCAGGAAATAGTAGATTTGCCTTCTCTAGCTGCGCTGCAAGGAAAGGGGAGATTAATCTCCGTATGCATTCTTTACACGTGCCTCCGGTGTGCTTCGGGCATTTTTGGATTTGTGCTTGGAGTAAATAATATGTACGTGTATAAACGGGATGCAAACTATGTGTATGTATATATATGAATAATATATATTACATGAATTGTACTATGTACATCACAATACAGTATATGTTTTTTATAAATTCCTAAAATAACAAGTAGTGGCAGGCTATTCGCCAGTGGTGCAACGTGGACCCAAAGGCAAGCACTCTGATTATATGCTTATAAGGAGCTAGTCGTTGTTGATAATACCCATGGCAGTGGTGAAACCATGGACGCGTGAACAAATCGTTGGTCTTGTTCCCATGTTTCGACGGAGACCAGACGGAAGGGGCAAAGAAAGCCAATGTGAAGCGATAATATATACTGAAAAGCTCTAGGGAGAAGAACGGCGTCAATTCACATCCACCACATGTAGCAGACAATTAAGCTTCATCGTCATAATTTCGACGCTGATTCTCTCAGGACAAGGTAACTCATGACGAATCGTGAACGTCGTGAAGGCCAAAGCAAGTGCAGCGGACAATCATCGAAGGAGTTGTCATTATCCCATGGGCCGTTCTAGGAGAGGATGCGGAATAAAGGCTGGTGGAGCGACATTGACCCTGTTGAGGAGACACTAAAGTGTGCAGTTAAAAGTAGTGACTGCATGAGACGACCCAGTTCAGGTTTGCAATAGCAGCCTGGTTATGTCGGCCAACTCGGCTCGTATGGATTGACGCAGCTAGGGAGTCCCAAGTGGGTGTTGTGGGACACTCAATAAATGTGGTGTGTTCGTACATGGGGTCGGGCGGCTGACAAAGTTAGATCACTTTGAGGACATGTGGGTAGCTGTCTTACTGTTTTTTAATATAGGGTGATGCAACGAACTACCTTGACTGCGTCAGTCGCGAGGCATATATTCCTTGCAATTTTATCTGTGTTTAGAGTTTTTTTTTGTGTCTCTTGATTCAATGATCTATAGTTATACTTTCTCCGTTCCTAAATATAAGTCATTTTAGGAACTTTAAATGAAATACAACATAGGGATGTATGTAGACATATTTTAAAATATAGATTCGCTCATTTTACAACCTAATGGATGTTACATTGAGGGTTTTCACTCCGAAGATCAAATCCGAGCAAACACCAAGCAATGCCTTCGTCAAGGTAACAACGTACAAAACGCCGTCATTGCCAGGTAAAACATTAGGGTCATACTTAGGGTTTTCACCCCGGAGCTCGAAACCGGGTACTCGACAAGCACCACCCAATCAAAGTCACGTGTTGTCTCCTCCACTTGCCACAATCCCTATAGCTACATACGAGCATGACCCGCTTGCCACATCATAGTGAAGTCTTTTTATTTGAGGAAGGACATCATCGATCCCAAGTATGGGGCGCACCGAAGGCCCCGCACCGTCCTCACAAGTGGTTGCCGATGATCAATCTGCATTAGACAATGTCACCGTGCGCTACCACCAACTCTACCATCCTCACTTGTGGTAGCAAATCATACCAGGGGAAGGACATGACCGCAGCCATGCATCGCACTTAGCAACACAGATGACGAGCCATCTGGCGCAGGAATAGCGATAGCTCCATACTCCCGGCAGCAAATCTGGACCGATCTGATCGCCGGCCATCATCGCCTTTGTCATCGGATTAGAAGGTCAAAGCCCTCAGGTGACCACCATCTAACCGATGCCACAACCATGGAGGCATTGCCAGGCAGTTATCCTTGTGCTACACCGTACTTCAACAAGCTGGCCAGATCCCTGACGCCCATGCCCGAGCAGCGCGCTGATTCAGCGGTGTGGGTGACGGCTCCGGGTAGGTCATGGTAGCACCGGGGGGCCTGGGTTGCACGATGCTTAAGGCAGCGACATCAGGAAAAGAAGACCCCAGGTCGCCGCCCAAGCATGAGCAGGCGCCGCTGCTGCACTATCCTCCTTCACGTCGTCCGGCCGCCGTCTACCCATCGCCCAACGCTGCGGGAATGGATCCCCGCCGCTGCCGTCAGCCACGCGGACAAGCTGGTCGGCACCGACCGGCGGCGGCGAAGGGAGGACACATGATGATGACGATGCATACCTACCCCGCGCGCACGGGAAACAGCAAGATGCGTATATTTGACTGCCATCCTATCACACGAGTTGTATATGCTGGCGCCGCCTCCTCGCAACACCGCTTTTCTTCTAGCTCTCACAAACACACACACGGCGATAAAGTCTACACACGCACGCACACACACACATGTACCAAGGAAGAAGCCCAAAATGGCTTTGCCAAGAGGTTTCTCTTTGATGCCCACCGTGGCTACATTGTGTATCCAGCCCTCACGGCTTCTTTTCTCATTAACTCAAGTGATACTTATACACAAGAGACTAGGCCATGCCCAGCCACTAACTCACGAACCCACACACTGAGCTAACTACCCTGGAATCACTTCAGCATGCACAGTACTCCACTAACTAATCCATGCATGCAACCATTGACTAGATAACTTACTAGCTAATGATCCGGCTGACTACACGTACACCCATGCATGACCCAGCCGCTGCTCTCGGCCACACGCTGCTGCTTGGCTCCGGCTGCACGCACGCAGGGCTCATTCATCATTGGCACGGTGCGGCACCAGCGCCGGACTCGACCAACACGCGCACACGTGTTGATCATCGTTCTGACGTGGCTTATTCTTAACATTCTCCATCTAAGCCATGACATCGCCGTCGTCGGAGTTATTGCAGCTCCCGTCATTGTCGTCGTCACGAGCGTGACCCAGCTCACGGACCCGACCTGGCGCTACGACGCCAGTCGCACCGTGCTCCATTACGACTCCGGTGACACACACCGAGCTCCTTCTCCGCCGGCGACACACACCTGGCGTCCCTCGGCGCCCCGGACGCCCCGCACGCCCCCGACGCGCCCGACGAGCCCGACCGCACCAATGCGTCCCGCACGTCCCGCGCACACTCGGCGCGCCCGACGAATCCGACTGCACCAGACGCTCACCGCACGCCGCCTCCGCGTCCGCTATGGCAGCCGCCAGCGACAAACGCTGGAAGGATGTAGCCGGACTCGAGCACAACGGCAACATATGCCTCCTCCCAACGTCAACGGCACGCTCGTACGCGCGCCCGCGGTCCCGACGCGCCTGGCGCATCCAGTGCGCACCCATAGCACGCACCGGTCGCGCCCGGCTCGCCGCCACGGCTTATTACCCTGCACCGCTGCGGCCTCAACCGCAGCGCAGCACCTCCATGCCGCCACACTGCGCCATCGCAGCCTCTGCGCCACCACGCAGGTCCGCCGCGGCCGCCGCAGCTCCGTGCCTCCATGTCGGCCGCGTCCGCCGCGGACGCCACCGCGCGCCACGGCCGCCCCTCAAACCTTGTGGCTCTGATACCAATTGTTGGCGCCGCCTCCTCGCAGCGCCGCTCTTCTTCTAGCTCTCACAAACACACACATGGTGATGAACTCTACACACACGCACACACACATGCACCAAGGAAGAAGACCAAAATGGCTTTGCCAAGAGAAACTTCCTTGATGCCCATTGTGGCTACATTGTGTATCCAGCCCTCACGGCTTCTTTTCTCATTAACTCAAGTGACACTTATACACAGGAGATTAGGCCATGCCCGGCCACTAACTCACGAACCCACACACTGAGCTAACTACCCTGGAATCACTTCAGCATGCACACGACTCGGTACCCCACTAACTAACCCATGCATGCAACCATTGACTAGATAACTCACTAGCTAATGATCCGGCTGACTGCACGTACACCCATGCATGACCCAGCCGCTGCTCTCGGCCACACGATGCTGCTTGGCTCCGGCCGCACGCACGCAGGGCTCATTCACCATTGGCACGGTGCGGCACCAGCGTCCGGACTCGACCAACACGCGCACACGTGTTGATCATCATTGTGACGTGACTTATTCCTAACAGTATATTGTTTTTTTCTCACAGTATAATCATAGATGCACATACTCTCATCCATATGAATACAAACATGCACAAAATACAAACATGCACACAATAAGCCACGTCAGAACGATGATCAACACGTGTGCGCGTGTTGGTCGAGTCCGGCGCTGGTGCCGCACCGTGCCAATGATGAATGAGCCCTGCACACAAAACCTATATACCGGGATCATATTTGGGAGGGTTAACCCCTCTAGATCTAATGGTTGACTTTGGCGGTGATATGCAGACTATGAATGACAGCTTGACGCAGAGTGATGGTTGTGCAGCGGCGGTGGTTGCACATCACATGTAGCTACCGGGATCGCGGAGAAATGGTGACGACAACAGATAAGTGACTTTGATGGTGGTGTTACTTGTGCATCTGGTCTCGAGCTTCAGGGTGAAAACCTATGTATGATCCAAGGTGGTCATACCTGGCAATGGCTATGGTTTTACATCGTTGCCCTTTGTTGAAGGCATTGCTCGGATATGCTCTGACTGATTTTTCAGGGTGAAAACCTAGATTCTTGAGTTGTTGGTTGGATCAAATGACAGTGGTGTTTGAGCGTCACTCCCTTCCTGAAGGCGCTGCTGTTGAAAAATCTCATTGTTCATGTGGTGTCATGAGATGATTGATGCGGATATGATCATTGTTATAGTTTTCCACTCGCGGATTTGGTTGCTTGGGTTTTTAAAAAAAAATCTCGCCTACGCATAGTTTCAGTCTTATATGATTTAGCTACTTGCCGGCGTGTTCTTGTGTGTGTGTGTGTGTGTGTGTGTGTGTGTGTGTGTGTGTGTGTGTGTGTGTGCATATTGGATGTGTGCATCTTAACTATGCAGATATTGGTGTGTGCTCATTATATTTGTATTTTCTTGATGCTCCATTATGAGACAATAAAATTCAGCCTTTGTCAAAAAAAATGTATGAAGAGCAGCAACAACTATTTATGTTCCTGTGAGGTGATTTTTTGTGAAATATAAATTCTCCCCTTAAAGAAAAAGAGCGTATGAATAGTCTTCACAGATGATCTGAATATATCATCTCTATATTTCTTGAACATCTTATTACGACGTTTATAACCTTTCAGATTGACAGCTTGTGTCATGTTTTAGATTTTTTTTGCTACCTGATTTATTCAGTTTGGAACAATTAATTTCTGAAGTTCGATTATTTGTGCTAGAGGAGCTGGGTTTTCATACATTCAGAGATTTCTGCTGGTGATGCGCTTGGTTTGCTTAGGAAGCATGGCAGTTTAGTACTAGCAAGCTTCCAGCGCCAGTGATAGCCGGCGCGGCGAAGCAGGCCTAGCCATCTAGTGCCTAGAAACCATTTCATCCGTGGGCGGTAGATGGCGATTTTGCCAGTGTAAGCAGGAACCTTGAAGCAGCATGTGCAAGGCGTGTTTATGTAAGACAACGAAGGAACTTGCCTATGCCGCGCCGCCTCGGCCACCAGGAAGGAAGCGACTTCAAGGGAGGCACATCAATTAATCAAAATGGCCTTCTGGAAAGTCACACCGGGCTGGCCGCAACGTTCTTGCGGATCTCATCTGCTCTCGGCATGGATTTCTGGAAAGTCTACGCTCCAAGACTTCTAGTACATGGCTCGTGGAGACGTCTCTTTCACCAAGGCCGTAGATGTAGGATTATCGTTCACCAGGAGCATACCCCATGCCCTAGGGAAACTTGAATTACGTGATAAGAGACTACTCACAATCGACCGTGTGCATTAATCAATTGGAGAGCAATCATCCACGCGTGTTAGGGCATCATCAACACCATTCACCAAACCGTCCATAAACGTTCAGACCCCATGGTCCGGACACTTTGAACTCTCCAACACTATCCATCAACAACGTCCATTAACAAATGTTTGTGGACCGGTCCATGGTCCAGACACTTTGAACTCTCCAACATCGTTCGTCAAACGTCTGTGGACCAGGCTAGGCGATCGAATTCCTACAAATGGGTATGAAGTTTGCGGGCATCCTGAAGTCCGCCACGTACGCGCATGACTAGGCAGTCGCACCCGAAATCCCTCGCGGTATGTTCCCACACGAAAAGCCCCACGGTGAACTCTGCTCCAGAAGCCTCGCCGGGCATTCACTGCCGTGGAGAACGGACGCGGATGGGTGCTTCCAACCCGCATTCATGCGGTCAGTCGACGTGACCGGACTGTAAAAGAAGCGTTCCTACTCTCCCAGGGGGAGAACCGCATCGATATATATTGATTCTGGCAATATGCCGTGCGATACAGGAAAGAGGTTGATCGCTAGGACTCAACCCTCGTACATGAGGAAACCTGGATAGCTACGAAAAGACGGGGAGTAGAGGTAGAGTTTGGATGAGATTACAATAGAGTTTAAACTATTTCTAACACCCTCCCTTAATCTCAACTATCCTACATTTAGATTCCTCTTGAATTCTTCAAATGGCTTGACTGGCAAAGCTTTAGTAAAACCGTCTGCCACTTGATCTTTGGATGGAATGAACCAGATGTCCAACTTCTTCTCTGCAACTCTTTCACGTACAAAATGAAAGTCAATCTCAATATGTTTAGTTCTTCCATGAAAAACTGGATTAGCAGAGAGATAGGTAGCTCCTAGATTATCACACCACAAACATGAGACACGATGTTGCTTGATTCCCAGCTCATTTAGCAGTGATTCCAACCAAATGATCTCAGTTGTTGCATTGGCTAATGATTTGTACTCAGCCTCAGTACTCGATCTTGACACTGTAGCTTGTTTCCTGGCACTCCATGAAATGAGATTAGAGCCAAAGAATACCGCAAATCCTCCAGTGGACTTTCTGTCATCACTGCATCCTGCCCAGTCGGCATCAGAAAAAGCACTAACAAGAGTAGAATTAGAACATCTGAACTGAAGACCTAGGCTCACAGTGTGCTTTATATATCTCACAATTCTTTTAACAGTTGTCCAGTGTTCATTATTAGGTGCATGTAGATACTGACAAACCTTGTTTACAGCAAAAGATATGCCTGGTCTCATCAGCGTTAAATAATGTAAGGCTCCTACAACACTTCTGTATTTTGTGCTCTCTTCTTTCTTAAGTGGTTCTCCTTCAAATGCTGAAAGTTTTTTTGAGGAAGACAACGGCGTAGGTGAAGGCTTACAGTCCTTCATTCCCATACGAGCTAAAAGTTCAGTGGCATATTTCTCTTGATTTAGTATTATGCCATCTTGAATCTTCTTAACCTCAATGCCTAGGAAGAAGTGTAAGTCACCAAGATCCTTCAGTGCAAACTCTGAACTTAGATCATGTAGAAGAGCATTAGTAGCACTTTGCGAGGAGCTTGCAACTATAATATCATCAACATATATTAGTACGAATAATACTGTAGTTCCCTTGTTATAGATGAAAAGTGATGTATCAGCTTTAGATGCAACAAAACCAAGACACCTTAACTGTGAACTCAACCTTGAGTACCATGCTCTTGGAGCTTGTTTCAGGCCATAGAGTGTCTTATCAAGTCTGCACACATAATGAGGTGTTTTCTTGTCTGCATACCCAGGTGGTTGTCTCATGTAAACCTCCTCTTCCAGAACACCATGCAAAAACGCGTTCTGAACATCTAGCTGTCTTAAACTCCATCCTCTAGACACAGCAATAGCTAGCACAAGTCGAATAGTTGCAGCTTTAACAACCGGACTGAAAGTATCCTCATAATCTAACCCATAGCGTTGTTTAAAACCTTTTGCAACTAGACGTGCCTTATACATGTCAACCGAGCCATCTGCCTTTTTCTTAATTCTGTAGACCCACTTGCAGTCAATAATATTTTTACCTCTTTGCTCATGTACAAGATGCCATGTCTTGTTCCTCATAAGCGCCATGTACTCTTCATCCATTGCATTTTTCCATCTTGGATCACTCAATGCATTTTCCAAATTTGTTGGCTCCCCTGCAATACACGGCATGCCATACGGTACAGTACCATCAGTTCGGACTTTTGGATTTATTATACCTTTTTGTAGTCGAGTCATAACATGAGATGTCGCAACTGGCTGTGGTTGAGAAGGATGTGTAGTTTGTTGTGTAGAAGCTGATGCAGGAGATCCAGCCGCAAAAGATCCTAAAGCACGGGGATCAATTTGCACATCCGATCATGTCCCAGATTTAGTGGCATGTGGTGTGTTTGGAGTTGTTTTCATATCTGATTCGGTGGCCACAGAAGATCCGAGGGAATCCTGCACATGCGCAGTACTCAACCCCGAGCGAGTTGTTGCTGGCGTGTTGGTCACTGGAATCAACCCGCATGTGAGGCGCGGACCCGACCCGGCCGCTGTCCTTTGTGCCCTCCCGCGCGTGGGACTCGGGCCGGTTGCTGCAGCTGGCGACGTGGCACCCGCTCATTGGCGGAAGGAACTCCTGATGGGCACGCGATCCGGGGACGATTCCCTCGCCCGATCCGAAAATTCCTGATGTACAGGAGTTCCAGGTGACAGCAAAGCTGCCTCGCACTACTAGGAAAAGGCCTACTAATGGCGCACCGGTTTTGCCTACTAATGGCACACCACCGGTGCGTCATTAGTATCACGCCACTAGAATTTTTTACTAATGGCGCACCATTGGTGCGCCATTAGTATCTGGTATGCTGATGGCGCACAAGGCAGTGCGCCATTAGTTTTGCCCATGGTGCGCCACTAGTGTCTACTATACTAATGGCGCACCACATGGTAGTGCGCCATTAGTAACAATTTTTTTATTTTATTTTCTTAATCTCAGGTCACTATTTCACTTATGAGATATCCAACACATATATATACAACAAGCATCCATATAACAATCATAGCCAACACACAAGTTCCATCATATATACATACATAGCCAACACACAAGTTCCATCATATATACATACATAGCCAACACATAGTTCCATCGTTACATATTACAAAAGTTTCACATTGTTCATCCAACACCGTTATCCATCAATTCACAAAAGTTTCACATTGATACAAAATAAAAACACAAATGGAAAAGAAGCACTCCATCCATACAAGCTTTCGTGAATTAAATCAAATCTGCAAAATGATAAACAAGAAGTTAGAAGAAGAAAAAGAAGAAGACTAGAAGAATACTAGAAGAAGAATAAGAAGAATTTTGGAAAAGAAGAAGAATAAGAAGAAGACTATGAGCTTATTATGTAAACTTGATCATTTTGTGCTAACATAAGTTATTTTGGAGCTAACCTATAGGAAACTAAGCATATAAGCTCTAAGTTAGTATATTAGAGCCAACTTAGGTAAAATGAAGCTAACCTATATCATTTTGGAAAAGAAGAAGAATAAGAAAAAGACTATAAGCTTATTATGTAAACTTGATCATTTTGTGCTAACATAAGTTATTTTGGAGCTAACCTATAGGAAACTAAGCATATAAGCTCTAAGTTAGCATATTAGAGCCAACTTAGGTAAAATGAAGCTAACCTATAGGAAACTAAGCATATTAGAGATAACATAGGTAACTAAGCATATTAGAGATAACATAGGTAACATAGGTACCTGCAAAATCATTATCCCCGCGTAATGAAGTCGCCAATGGGTCATTTCAGAAGATCACAAGTAGCATCATCACAAGTACAACATCATCACAAATACAGCAGCAGGGATATTTTTATGATACAAGAAGAAAGCAGCCACAACTACAGTAAATACAAGCAACTACACACACAGGAGTTGTAAAATATACCTGCTATTCTTTTTTACATAAACATGTAATTAGTCAAGACAACTTCTCTCATATTTTTAAACTTCCATTTATTTTAATCTACGGTAGAGACATGACATCATCACCCTCCAGAAAAAACCAACAAATATGGCATCAGAAACATATGTGCCACCTGTCAGAAAATATAGAAAAGAAAGCACATAGTTATAAAGATTAGTATTCGAGACTTTGTAGCGAGCTCTGGTTTCTCTTAATGGCAATTTGGGTGAACCTTTCCATGCAAAAAAATTAAACTGTTATACAGATTTTGGACCCCCATCATATGCTAAGCAGGTGTGATGGTTCAGGCTTAATATGAAGCAAGCAGTAGATGAGGTGCAAACAAACATTTTTTAAAACAAATTGTGGTGGGATATTTCAAGACATTACGGTTCGAGTGCTTCAGAATGGCTGTGAGATAAGAACTACAGACAATCAGATTCTCTTGACTATAGTACAACATAAACTGAAGGATAAAAAGGGTGTTTGGATTCAGTTAACTGAATATGCTACTCTAGTTCCTGGAGTTGGTTACTTAATTCTGTCTATTCCCATTGGTCTGGCTGACCTTTGGGTAATAGCTACTTATACTTGTTGTTACAGGTTACTGTTGGAAATATGCCCTAGAGGCAATAATAAAGGGATTATTATTATATTTCCTTGTTCATGATAATTGTCTTTTATTCATGCTATAATTGTGTTATCCGGAAATCATAATACATGTGTGAATACTTAGACACCAACATGTCCCTAGTAAGTCTCTAGTTGACTAGCTCGTTGATCAACAGATAATCATGGTTTCCTGACTATGGACATTGGATGTCATTGATAATGAGATCACATCATTAGGAGAATGATGTGATGGACAAGACTCAATCCTAAACTTAGCACAAGATCGTATAGTTCGTTTGCTAGAGTTTTCCAATGTCAAGTATCTTTTCCTTAGACCACGAGATCGTGTAACTCCCGGATATCGTAGGAGTGCTTTGGGTGTACCAAACGTCACAACGTAACTGGGTGACTATAAAGGTATACTACGGGTATCTCCGAAAGTGTCGGTTGGGTTGACATGGATCAAGACTGGGATTTGTCACTCCGTATGACGGAGAGGTATCACTAGGCCCACTCGGTAATGCATCATCATTATGAGCTCAAAGTGACCAAGTGTCTGGTCACGGGATCATGCATTACGGTACGAGTAAAGTGACTTGCCGGTAACGAGATTGAACAAGGTATTGGGATACCGACGACCGAATCTCGGGCAAGTAACATACCGATTGACGAAGGGAATTGTATACGGGGTTGCTTGAATCCTCGACATCGTGGTTCATCCGATGAGATCATCGAGGAGCATGTGGGAGACAACATGGGTATCCAGATCCCGCTGTTGGTTATTGACCGGAGAGCAATCTCGGTCATGTCTACATGTCTCCCGAATCCGTAGGGTCTACACACTTAAGGTTCGGTGACGCTAGGGTTGTAGGGATATGTATATGCAGTAACCCGAATGTTGTTCGGAGTCCCGGATGAGATCCCAGACGTCACGAGGAGTTCCGAAATGGTCCGGAGGTAAAGAATTATATATAGGAAGTGCTATTTCGGCCGTCGGGACAAGTTTCGGGGTCACCGGTATTGTACCGGGACCACCGGAAGGGTCCCGGGGATCTACCGGGTGGGGCCACCTATCCGGGAGGGGCCCATGGGCTGAAGTGGGAAGGGATCCAGCCCAAAGTGGGCTGGGGCGCCACTTCCCCTAGGGCCCATGCGCCTAGGGTGGGGGAAACCCTAAAGGGGGGGCGCCCCCTTGCTTGGGGTGCAAGCCCCCCACCCCTTGGCCGCCGCCCCCCTAGGAGATTGCATCTCGTAGGGCCAGCACCCCCCCTAGGCCCCCCTATATATAGTGGGGGGGATGGAGGACCTCTTACCTTTGCCTTTGGTGCCTTCCTCTCCCTCTCCAACATCTCATCCTCCTCCATAGAGCTTGGCGAAGCCCTGCCGGAGTACTGCAGCTCCATCACCACCACGCCGTCGTGCTGCTGCTGGAGCCATCTTCCTCAACCTCTCCTTCCCCCTTGCTGGATCAAGAAGGAGGAGACGTTACGCTGACCGTACGTGTGTTGAACGCGGAGGTGCCGTCCGTTCAGCGCTAGGATCTCCGGTGATTTGGATCATGTCGAGTACGACTTCCTCATCCCCGTTCTTTGAACGCTTCCGCGCGTGATCTACAAAGGTATGTAGATGCAATCCGATCACTCGTTGCTAGATGAACTTCTAGATGGATCTTGGTGAAACCGTTGGAAAATTTTTATTTTCTGCAACGTTCCCCAACAGTGGCATCATGAGCTAGGTCTATGCGTAGTTATCTTTGCACGAGTAGAACACAATTTGTTGTGGGCGTAGATGTTGTCAACTTTCTTGCCGCTACTAGTCTTATCTTGCTTCAGCGGTATTGTGGGATGAAGCGGCCTGGACCAACCTTACACTTACGCTTACGTGAGACCGGTTCCACCGACTAACATGCACAAGTTGCATAAGGTGGCTGGCGGGTGTCTGTCTCTCCCACTTTAGTTGGAGCGGATTCGATGAAAAGGGTCCTTATGAAGGGTAAATAGAAGTTGACAAATCACGTTGTGGCTTTCACGTAGGTAAGAAAACGTTCTTGCTAGAACCCTATTGCAGCCACGTAAAAAACTTGCAACAACAATTAGAGGACGTCTAACTTGTTTTTGCAGCAAGTGTTCTGTGATGTGATATGGCCAAAGTTGTGATGAATGATGAATGATATATATGTGATGTATGAGATGTTCATGCTATTGTAATAGGAATCACGACTTGCATGTAGATGAGTATGACAACCGGCAGGAGCCATAGGAGTTGTCTTTATTTTTTTGTATGACCTGCGTGTCATTGAGAAACGTCATGTAAATTACTTTACTTTATTGCTAAATGCGTTAGCCGTAGTAGTAGAAGTAATAGTTGGCGAGCAACTTCATGGAGACACGATGATGGAGATCATGATGATGGAGATCATGGTGTCATGCCGGTGACAAGATGATCATGGAGCCCCAAGATGGAGATCAAAGGAGCTATATGATATTGGCCATATCATGTCACTATTATTATTTGATTGCATGTGATGTTTATCATGTTTCTGCATCTTGTTTACTTAGAACGACGGTAGTAAATAAGATGATCCCTCATAATAATTTCAAGAAAGTGTTTCCCCTAACTGTGCACCGTTGCGACAGTTCGTTGTTTCGAAGCACCACGTAATGATCGGGTGTTAGATTCCAACGTTCACATACAACGGGTGTAAGACAGATTTACACATGCAAACACTTAGGTTGACTTGACGAGCCTAGCATGTGCAGACATGGCCTCGGAACACAGAAAGACCGAAAGGTCGAGCATGAGTCGTATAGAAGATACGATCAACATGATGATGTTCACCGATGTTGACTAGTCCGTCTCACTTGATGATCGAACACGGCCTAGTTAACTCGGATCATGTTATACTTAGATTACTGGAGGGATGTCTATCTAAGTGGGAGTTCATTGAATAATTTGATTAGATGAACTTAATTATCATGAACTTAGTCTAATTTTTTTACAATATGTCTTGTAGATCAAATGGCCAACGTAGTCCTCAACTTCAACGCGTTCCTAGAGAAAACCAAGCTGAAAGACGATGGCAGCAACTACATGGACTGGGTCCGGAACCTGAGGATCATCCTCATAGCTGCCAAGAAATATTATGTCCTACAAGCACCGCTAGGTGACGCGCCTGTTCTCCCTGCAGAACAAGACGTTATGAACGCTTGGCAGGCACGTACCGATGACTACTCCCTCGTTCAGTGTGGCATGCTTTACAGCTTAGAGCCGGGGCTCCAAAAGCGTTTTGAGAGACACGGAGCATATGAGATGTTCGAAGAGCTAAAAATGGTTTTCCAAGATCATGCCCGGGTCGAGAGATATCAAGTCTCCGACAAGTTCTTCAGCTGTAAGATGGAGGAAAACAGTTCTGTCAGTGAGCACATACTCACTATGTCTGGGTTGCATAACCGCTTGACTCAGCTGGGAGTTAATCTCCCGGATGACACGGTCATTGACAGAATCCTTCAGTCGCTTCCACCGAGCTACAAGAGCTTTGTGATGAACTTCAATATGCAGGGAATGGAAAAGACCATTCCTGAAGTATTTGCAATGCTGAAATCAGCAGAGGTAGAAGTCAAAAAGGAACATCAAGTGTTGATGGTGAATAAAACCACTAAGTTCAAGAAGGGCAAGGGTAAGAAAGCTTTCAAAAAGGATGGCAAGGGAGTTGCCACGCCCGGCAAGCAAGCTGCCGGGAAGAAGCCAAAGAATGGACCCAAGCCCGAGACTGAGTGCTTTTATTGCAAGGGAAGTGGTCACTGGAAGCGAAACTGCCCCAAATACTTAGCGGACAAGAAGGCCGGCATCACGAAAGGTATATGTGATATACATTTAATTGATGTGTACCTTACCAGTACTCGTAGTAGCTCCTGGGTATTTGATACCGGTGCGGTTGCTCACATTTGTAACTCAAAACAGGAGCTGCGGAATAAGCGGAGACTGGCGAAGGACGAGGTGACGATGTGCGTCGGGAATGGTTCCAAGGTCAATGTGATCGCCGTCGGCACGCTACCTCTACATTTACCTTCGGGATTAGTTTTAAACCTTAATAATTGTTATTTAGTGCCAGCTTTGAGCATGAACATTGTATCAGGATCTCGTTTAATTCGAGATGGCTACTCATTTAAATCCGAGAATAATGGTTGTTCTATTTATATGAGAGATATGTTTTATGGTCATGCTTCGATGGTGAATGGTTTATTCTTAATGAATCTCGAGCGTAATGCTACACATGTTCATAGTGTGAGTACCAAAAGATGTAAGATTGATAATGATAGTCCCACATACTTGTGGCACTGCCGCCTTGGTCACATAGGTGTCAAACGCATGAAGAAGCTCCTGATGGACTTTTAGAGTCTCTTGATTACGAATCATTTGACACGTGCGAACCATGCCTCATGGGTAAAATGACCAAGACTCCGTTCTCAGGAACAATGGAGCGAGCAACCAACTTATTGGAAATCATACATACTGATGTGTGCAGTCCAATGAGTGTTGAGGCTCGCGGTGGCTATCGTTATGTTCTCACCCTCACTGATGACTTGAGTAGATATGGGTATGTCTACTTAATGAAACACAAGTGTGAGACCTTTGAAAAGTTCAAGGAATTTCAGAGTGAGGTTGAGAATCAACGTGACAGGAAAATCAAGTTCCTGCGATCAGATCGTGGAGGAGAATACTTGAGTCACGAGTTTGGCACACACTTAAGAAAATGTGGAATAGTTTCACAACTCACGCCGCCTGGAACACCTCAGCGTAATGGTGTGTCTGAACGTCGTAATCGCACTCTATTAGATATAGTGCGATCTATGATGTCTCTTACCGATTTACCGCTATCTTTTTGGGGCTATGCTTTAGAGACTGCCGCATTCACTTTAAATAGGGCTCCATCGAAATCCGTTGAGACGACACCGTATGAATTATGGTTTGGGAAGAAACCTAAGCTGTCGTTTCTAAAAGTTTGGGGATGCGATGCTTGTGTCAAGAAACTTCAACCTGAAAAGTTCGAACCCAAGTCGGAAAAATGCGTCTTCATAGGATACCCTAAAGAAACTATTGGGTATACCTTCTACCTCAGATCCGAAGGCAAGATCTTTGTTGCCAAGAATGGATCCTTTCTAGAGAAAGAGTTTCTCTCAAAAGAAGTAAGTGGGAGGAAAGTAGAACTTGATGAAGTATTACCTCTTGAACCAGAAAATGGCGCAACTCAAGAAAATGTTCCTGAGGTGCCAGCACCGACTAGAGAGGAAGTTAATGATGATGATCATGAAACTTCAGATCAAGTTGCTACTGAACTTCGTAGGTCCACAAGGACACGTTCCGCACCAGAGTGGTACGACAACCCTGTCTTGGAAATCATGTTATTAGACAACGGTGAACCTTCGAACTATGAAGAAGCGATGGCGGGCCCGGATTCCGACAAATGGCTGGAAGCCATGAAATCCGAGATAGGATCCATGTATGAAAACGAAGTATGGACTTTGACTGACTTGCCCGTAGAGCGGCGAGCCATAGAAAATAAATGGATCTTTAAGAAGAAGACAGACGCAGATGATAATGTGACCATCTATAAAGCTCCGCTTGTCGCTAAGGGTTATCCACAAGTTCAAGGGGTTGACTACGATGAGACTTTCTCATCGGTAGCGAAGCTGAAATCCGTCTGAATCATGTTAGCAATTGTCGCATTCTATGATTATGAAATATGGCAAATGGATATCAAAACGGCATTCCTTAATGGTTTCCTTAAGGAAGAATTGTATATGATGCAGCCGGAAGGTTTTGTCGATCCTAAGTATGCTGACAAGGTGTGCAAGCTCCAACGCTCGATTTATGGGCTGGTGCAAGCATCTCGGAGTTGGAACATTCGCTTTGATGAGATGATCAAAGCGTTTGGGTTTATGCAGACTTATGGAGAAGCCTGTGTTTACAAGAAAGTGAGTGGGAGCTCTGTAGCATTTCTCATATTATATGTAGATGACATACTTTTGATGGGAAACGATATAGAGCTTTTGGACAGCATTAAGGCCTACTTGAATAAGAGTTTTTCAATGAAGGACCTTGGAGACGCTGCTTATATATTAGGCATCAAGATCTACAGAGATAGATCAAGACGCCTCATAGGTCTTTCACAAAGCACATACCTTGATAAGATATTGAAGAAGTTCAATATGGATCAGTCTAAGAAGGGGTTCTTGCCTATGTTGCAAGGTGTGAAATTGAGCTCAGCTCAATGTCCGACCACGGCAGAAGATATAGAAGAGATGAGTGTCATCCCCTATGCCTCAGCCATAGGTTCTATTATGTATGCCATGCTGTGTACCAGACCTGATGTAAACCTTGCCGTGAGTTTGGTAGGAAGGTACCAAAGTAATCCCGGCAAGGAACACTGGAAGCGGTCAAGAATATCCTGAAGTACCTGAAAAGGACTAAGGAAATGTTTCTCGTTTATGGAGGTGACGAAGAGCTCGTCGTAGAAGGTTACGTCGACGCTAGCTTCGACACAGATCTGGATGACTCTAAGTCACAAACCGGATACGTGTATATTTTGAATGGTGGGGCAGTAAGCTGGTGCAGTTGCAAGCAGAGCGTCGTGGCAGGATCTACATGTGAAGCGGAGTACATGGCAGCCTCGGAGGCAGCGCATGAAGCAATTTGGATGAAGGAGTTCATCACCGACCTAGGAGTCATACCCAATGCGTCGGGGCCGATCAAGCTCTTCTGTGACAACACTGGAGCTATTGCTCTTGCCAAGGAGCCCAGGTTTCACAAGAAGACAAGGCACATCAAGCGTCGCTTCAACTCCATTCGTGAAAATGTTCAAGATGGAGACATAGATATTTGTAAATTACATACGGACTTGAATGTAGCAGATCCGTTGACTAAACCTCTCCCTAGGGCAAAACATGATCAACACCAGAATTCCATGGGTGTTCGATTCATCATAATGTAACTAGATTATTGACTCTAATGCAAGTGGGAGACTGTTGGAAATATGCCCTAGAGGCAATAATAAAAGGATTATTATTATATTTCCTTGTTCATGATAATTGTCTTTTATTCATGCTATAATTGTGTTATCCGGAAATCATAATACATGTGTGAATACTTAGAGACCAACATGTCCCTAGTAAATCTCTAGTTGACTAGCTCGTTGATCAACAGATAGTCATGGTTTCCTGACTATGGACATTGGATGTCATTGATAACGAGATCACATCATTAGGAGAATGATGTGATGGACAAGACCCAATCCTAAACTTAGCACAAGATCGTATAGTTCGTTTGCTAGAGTTTTCCAATGTCAAGTATCTTTTCCTTAGACCATGAGATCGTGTAACTCCCGGATACCGTAGGAGTGCTTTGGGTGTACCAAACGTCACAACGTAACTGGGTGACTATAAAGGTATACTACGGGTATCTCCGAAAGTGTCTGTTGGGTTGACACGGATCAAGACTGGGATTTGTCACTCCGTATGACGGAGAGGTATCACTGGGCCCACTCGGTAATGCATCATCATTATGAGCTCAAAGTGACCAAGTGTCTGGTCACGGGATCATGCATTACGGTACGAGTAAAGTGACTTGCCGGTAACGAGATTGAACAAGGTATTGGGATACCGACGATCGAATCTTGGGCAAGTAACATACCGATTGACGAAGGGAATTGTATACGGGGTTGCTTGAATCCTCGACATCATGGTTCATCCGATGAGATCATCGAGGAGCATGTGGGAGCCAACATGGGTATCCAGATCCCGCTGTTGGTTATTGACCGGAGAGCGATCTCGGTCATGTCTACATGTCTCTCGAACCCGTAGGGTCTACACACTTAAGGTTCGATGACGCTAGGGTTGTAGGGATATGTATATGCAGTAACCCGAATGTTGTTCGGGGTCCCGTATGAGATCTCAGACGTCATGAGGAGTTCCGGAATGGTCCGGAGGTAAAGAATTATATATAGGAAGTGCTATTTCGGCCGTCGGGACAAGTTTCGGGGTCACCGGTATTGTACCGGGACCACCGGAAGGGTCCCGGGGGTCCACCAGGTGGGGCCACCTATCCTGGAGGGCCCCATGGGCTGAAGTAGGAAGGCATCCAGCCCAAAGTGGGCTGGGGCGCCACTTCCCCTAGGGCCCATGCGCCTAGGGTGGGGGAAACCCTAAAGGGGGAGCCCCCTTGCTTAGGGGGCAAGCCCCCCACCCCTTGGCCGCCGCCCCCCTAGGAGATTGCATCTCCTAGGGCCGGCGCCCCCCCTAGGCCCCCTATATATAGTGGGGGGGATGGAGGACCTCTTACCTTTGCCTTTGGTGCCTCCCTCTCCCTCTCCAGCATCTCCTCCTCCTCCATAGAGCTTGGTGAAGCCCTGCCGGAGTACTGCAGCTCCATCACCACCACGCCGTCGTGCTGCTGCTGGAGCCATCTTCCTCAACCTCTCCTTCCCCCTTGCTGGATCAAGAAGGAGGAGACGTTACGCTGACCGTACATGTGTTGAACGCGGAGGTGTCGTCCGTTCGGCGCTAGGATCTCCGGTGATTTGGATCACGTCGAGTACGACTTCCTCATCCCCGTTCTTTGAACGCTTCCGCGCGTGATCTACAAAGGTATGTAGATGCAATCCGATCACTCGTTGCTAGATGAACTCCTAGATGGATCTTGGTGAAACCGTAGGAAAATTTTTGTTTTCTGCAACGTTCCCCAACAGTTACTGCTGTTATATATACTTACAGCAGCATTGCTAATGATACTAGACCAAGTGCTTGTGGGTGTGGTGTCCTATTTGCAGAAAAATACCATGTGTAAGTGGAGTGCAGTGTTCTGCAGAAGCAGATGTTCAGTTGGGTGCTACCCTGTCTATTTCTTCTATGCTATCCTTATACTCTGCTTAAGAATAGATGCTACTTGTCTTGGCTATATTCTGCTTTCTTGTCTATTTTTCCATCCCTCTCTCTTCTATTAAACTAATAAGAACAGATGTTGCCTGATCTTATTGCCTATGATGCTGGTCTGAGGCCTCTCTGGGTTCTAAAGTTATTTTTGTGGCTCCAAGAACTCCTACAAATCCTGTGATGCATGACACAACCTTTCCGTGTGAATTTTTCTGTAACTGTACCTAACTGTACCTAACAGAAAAAATTACTTGAGAATCAACAACAATTTACAAGCCATGGCCATGGTCTCCACTCCCAAACCCTAACCCTATTTACAAGCCATTTTCTGTAACTGTACCTAACTGTCACTTGCGTGGTGGTGCCCTGCATAGCGGTCGTTGAGCTCGCGCGGTGTGGTGAGCTCGCCGGAGATGGACGGGCCCTGCACAGCGGTCGAGACTCAGAGCAGAGGTTGAGGGCAAGAGGAAGAAGAAGAAGAAGGAAGTGGAGGGGAGGGGCTCACCTGCAGTCGAGGGAGTACATGATGCCGGCCTGGCTGAGCTGAGGTAGGGCAGAGCAGCGCGCGGACGGCAGCGGCGCGTGGCCTGGCTGAGCTGGCGGTCGTCGTCTCCTCCTCCTTGTCCTCCTCCTGGTCCTCCTCCTCCGGCTCGGGGCGCGGG
>NC_041380.1:581143383-581144372 GCF_002162155.2 Triticum dicoccoides
GGGCGGCGGCGGCAGGGGACGGAGGGGGCGTGCAGGCGCGACGGCGGCGTACGGTTGGGGCGGAGGGGGCAAATTAGGTCGAGTGGGGAGGAAGGGAGGGAGGGGAATAGGTGGAGTGGGGGGGAGCTTACTAATGGCGCACCCAGCAGCGGTGCGCCATTAGAATGTTTTTTTTATTACAGTTCGAGCCCTCAGGTTATATTCCACCTAACCCAATCTACATCAGAACCTGCCCACTAGCTCGACTGGTCAGCACATAGCACACACTGGAGGTCTTGGGTTCGATTCCTAGGCTTCCCAATTTCTATTTTTATGCATTAAAAATGTTGTTTGATATTTATTTGTGTTTAAATATGTTCAAACTTGTTTAAATCATAACAGTAATATTTTTTTATAAAAATAGTAATAATTTTTTAAAAAATATGTTCAAATTTGTTATTTGAAAATATTTATGAATATGAAAAAGGTGGAGTGGAGGGTGCGGTGGGTCATCGGCGACGGTGGAGTGGGGGAGGGTGCGGGCCGGGGGTCGGCGGCGGCGGCCGGTGGAGCGGGGGAGGGTGCGGTTGATCGTCGGCGGCGGGGAGGGTGCGGTTGATCGTCGGCGGCGAGGGGGACGTCGATGTCCCATGAACATGGTTTTCGAAGACCCGGGATCTCTATCTAGCTGGCGATACGTTGTGTCATCCATGCACCTTACACATACAGAAAATCCGTGGACTACCGGCCCCGCGAAATAACCGTAACCGAGATAGTCGTGTAGTAGTGCATTTAAAATGTTGTTTGATATTTATTTGTGTTTAAATATGTTCAAACTTGTTTAAATCATAACAGTAATGTTTTTTTATAAAAACAGTAATAATTTTTTTAAAAAATATGTTCAAATTTGTTATTTGAAAATATTTATGAATATGAAAAAGGTGGAGTGGAGGGTGCGGTGGGTCATCAGCGACGGTGGAGTGGGGGAGGGTGCGGGCCGGGGGTCGGCG
>NC_041380.1:581144684-581164583 GCF_002162155.2 Triticum dicoccoides
GTAATGGCGCACTTTGACACGGTGCGCCATTAGTTGTTTTGCAAAAAAAAAAAAGAATAAAAAAATTCAGTACTGGCGCACTCCTTGTCCGGTGCGCCATTACTAGTTAGAACTAGTAATGGCGCACTTCGGTCGGATGCGCCATTAGTATGTATGTAAAAATGAAAAAAAATTATCACTAGTGGCGCACCTTTTGTCCGGTGCGCCATTAGTGTCTTCCACACTAATGACGCATCACCAACAGGTGCGCCATTAGTATATAGTAGTAGCGCACTACTTCCGTGGTGCGCCATTAGTGTCAATCCTATCTATAGCCCTTTTCCTAGTAGTGGCGTGTCCAGCGCCTACCTCGTCTTCTTCCTCCGCATGAAATATAGCCTCAATTTCTGCAAGGTTTTGATCATTTTCTGCACCGTTTTCTGCACTGTTTTCGGCATGAACCTGCACTGGTAAAGACAAAACACTAGTGGTGGTAGAATTATCAGTTTGGTTAGTGCAACTGTGGCCCCCATGATCAAAACTTTGAAGATGTGTCGGAAGAAGAAGAATTTCTTGTCTAAGAAGTGCTCCGGCATTTGGATGAAGAGATGCAAACGGAAAAAATGACTCATCAAATACGACATCACGAGATATATACTCTGCTGGTGGACACATCTAGACATTTAACCCCTTTGTGAATTGCATTGTATCCAAGAAATACACATTTTTTTGAACGAAAGGCTAGTTTACGAGTATTGTATGGCCTAAGGTTGGACCAGCATGCACAACCAAACACACGAAGGGATTTATAATCTGGAGTGATACCAAAAAGACGTGTGATGGGAGTCTCAAATTTGATGACTTTGCTCGGAAGCAAGTTAATGAGATATGTTGCAGTCAAGAATGCTTCATCCCAAAATTTCAGTGGCATGGAAGCATTAGCTAGCAAGGCTATCCCTACCTCAGCAACATGGCGATGTTTGCGTTTGGCAGAACCATTCTGTTGATGAGCATCAGGATACGAAACATGATAAGAGATGCCAAGTTGTTTGAAAAAAGAATTGAGCTTCTTGTATTCACCTCCCCAGTCAGTTTGTATGGCAATGGTTTTAGTGTTTAGTTTCCGTTCGACAAGATTTTGGGAATTCTTGAAAACTTGAAACACTTCAGATCGTTTCTTAAGAAGGTAGATCCATGTATATTTACTAAAGTCAAAGATTAAACTTACATAATATGAATGTCTACCAATTGAAGTAGGAGCTGGCCCCCAAACATCTGAGAATATAAGTTGTAAGGGAGCAGTAGAAACACTGATAGAAATAGGGTATGGTAACTGATGACTTTTAGTTTGCTGACATGGATCACAAACAGACTCAATACTAGACTCGTGAGAGTAGGGAAGGTTATTCTTACTAAGAATAAGCTTAACAATAACTGATGAGGGATGACCTAATCTACTATGCCACTTTGTTGAAGAGGGCTTGTCAGCAACAAAATCTTGTTTATTTGACGATGATGATGATGAAGAGATGAGTGGGTAGAGACCTCCCACGCACTTGCCCCTAAGAAGGATTCTCCGCGTGTCCAAGTCCTTAACCAAAAAGAAATAAGGATAGAATTCAATGAGCACACGATTGTCAAGAGTAAACCGATGAACAGAGAGAAGATTCTTGGATGCTTCAGGCACATATAGAATTTTGTTTAGATGCAATTTTTTTCATGGGGGTTTTGACAATTGAACTACCAACATGCGTAATTTTCATACCAGAACCACTTGCGGTGTGTATTCGATCTTGTCCAGGGTACTTGTCCTTGATCGTCAGCTTGTCCAGCTCCCCTGTGATGTGATGTGTAGCACCGGTATCTGCGTACCAGTTTGTGTCGATGCCGTAGGAGTCGGTGACAGCATGGGCCTCCTTCTCTTCGTACTCATCTTCCTTGTAACGATCCCAACACTCACGGGCACCCCCGCGGTGGTGCTTGAGGCATATCTGGCACTCTGGATAATCGTGAGGAGGTTGACGATGTTGCTGATGTTGTTGTGGACGACCCCACGAGGTTCTGCCACCGTTTCTTGAAGGGGAAGGAGGACGCCTCCCACGGCCACGCCCTCTGGTGCCACGGGCTCGCCCCCGTGATCTGAACTGGCCGCGCCCTCTATAGGCCATATTGGCAGATAAGTGGAAGCCTCCTTCGCCTCCATCACCAAGCATCTCTATACGTTGATCAAAGGCAGAAATTTGAGCGAACACGTCATCAACGGTGATGGAGGTCTTGATGGCACCAATGGCTTCCACAACCGGATCGTAATCATGGTCAAGCCCGGCGAGGACATAGTCCACCATCTCGGGATCAGAAATAGGGCGCCGGGCTGCTGCTAGCTCGTCACCGTGAGACTTCATCTTAGCAATGTAGGAGGAGTTGTTCATGGTGCCCTTCTTGGTGGTGGTAATGGCGATCTGAAGGTTGGTGATGCGAGATTGAGATTGGGACGCGAAGAGGGTGGTGAGGGCAGTCCAGAGATCGAAGGTATGTTCTTTCCTGATGACTTGCGCGAGAATTTCCTTCGACAGAGAGTTCAGCAGATAGCTCAGAACCTGCTGATCCTTCGAGAGCCAAGGTCCATATAGGGGATTTGGCCCCATGGCCATGGTCTTGTCTTGCTGCTGCTGCTCCGTTTGCTTCGGAGGCGCTGCGTCCGATCCGTCCAGGAGCCCTGTCACCTGTGCTCCTCGCAGGGCGGGCATCACTTGGGCCTTCCAGAGGAGGTAGTTGCCCCTCGATAGCTTCTCAGACTGGGGTTGCCCAAGGTTGAGGACGACCGGAGCTGAGGCGGAAGACATGATCACGATGGGTCGGTGGGTGGTTTGTTTCTGTTTGTCGCTAGATTTGTTTGTCGCTAGATTGGAAGAGTGGCTCTGATACCATGTAAAAGAAGCGTTCCTACTCTCCCAAGGGGAGGGCCGCATCGATATATATTGATTCTGGCAATATGCCGTGCGATACAGGAAAGAGGTTGATCGCTAGGAGTCAACCCTCGTACATGAGGAAACCTGGATAGCTATGAGAAGACAAGGAGTAGAGATAGAGTTTGGATGAGATTACAATAGAGTTTAAACTATTTCTAACACGGACGACTGACCGAAGCCGCTTCAATGTGAGCGCGGCGACAGAGAAGCCTACTCCAACGATGTGCTTGCATTGATACGGTGCCGGTACGCTTGCCTCCAGAAAACCCAACCCCATCTCCTACATGTTGCCGTCTCGCCTCTCCTCTCTGCGCACACCTTCCGCATGGCCAAGTCTGTGTTAGTAGGATCCGCGGGAGCTTCGGATCATGGCGCCACCGTCCAATGTCCCTGAGCCCATCGGGCTCCACTGCATCGACTGTGAAGACCGAGAAGGTGGTGCCCTCCTCGAATGAAGGCGGGCAGCAGCAGCCACCCGTCCACGCCGAGGCCACGAGGACCGACGGGGAGTACGCATGGTGGGTCGAGGTGCTCCTCTCGCGGTCGTTGTTCATCTGTGGTCCGGTGCCGCCCTCACCGCCACATGACTATTGTGTCAAGGAGGAACTGTCCTCCCCGCCATGTCACCGCGTTAAGAAGGAGACGGTGTCCCCACTGCGGCTTCGCGTCAAGACAGAGGTGTCCTCCTGCCCACGCAACCAGCACGGGTGTTTTTGCCACGGCAAGGAAGTGGCGCCGCAGCCGCTGTGAAGAAGGAGGAACCCTCCCCAGCGATAGCTAACACATGGGCCAAACCTTAACTACTTCGGCCGCGACGACGCCTCATCCTTGCGCGCCAAGATAGAGGTCGACCAACCGGCAGCTAAGGAGCAGCATCGGAAGCGGCTCAACATGGCGCACCATACAATCGCCAATTCGAACATGCCAACAAACTGGGTGCACTGACTCAGTCCTTGTGTTGGCCTGAGTCGACGATCGGACCACCGCCTAGACGTCCGCCTGGCGCCCTCACTGGATTAGCAACAAACTCTACAAGATAGGGTTGGCTGTCTCCGAGCGTACCCTTGCCCTTGCCGGCAAGGCCAAGGCCAAGGCGAAGGGCGGGCGGCGGGGCCGGAGTATGCGCCCGATTGTCACCGCGATCGAGACGCGGCCGATCTTCTGCACGAGGCCGCCCATTAGGACTGCCATGACCCCTAGGCGGCCGCCACCGCTAGAAGGACGATGACAACTATAGAGGGAGCGGCAATGACAATGTCACGGACGGTGATAGAGGTGCTGATCACCATCCGGTACCTCACATAATTTCTTTTAGTTTCCTTAAATTTTAGTTGAACACGTCCAGTTTTGCATGTAAATATAGGCAACTTGTTTCAATTTCATTCGGTTTTCATATATTTCATCTAGTTGTTTAAGTGTTCGTTTAAAATGAGGCTAAGGTTGAACAACCGCCTCGTTATCCCCTGTCCAGAAGTACCCGTGAATATTTTTTAACACAGTACAATCAAAGTCGCTTACATATACGAGCATATACTTACCCTTATAAATGCATGCACACTTTACCCTTATGAGCATCTCCGAGAAATTGAGCCAGCATAGCATCTTGAGATTTCACGAAGTTACCATAGATGCCTCACAGTCGACAAAAACGTCTCCTCCCACTAAACAAACATTGCCGGAAGCCTAAAATAAATTCAAGAATAATGCAAGAGCAACCCCAAATCTAGGATTTGAACTCTGGTGGGCTGAAATACCATTATCCTCCTAGGAAAAGTAGTGGCTGCACCCATCTTCGGTGCACCCACGCAGGAAACATAGCAAAACATTAAAAAAAACTAAAACTTTGCGGGAATGATCATCA
Organism: Triticum dicoccoides; assembly: GCF_002162155.2. Classification (NCBI taxonomy): domain Eukaryota; kingdom Viridiplantae; phylum Streptophyta; class Magnoliopsida; order Poales; family Poaceae; genus Triticum; species Triticum dicoccoides. The sequence goes on from NC_041380.1 coordinate 581,149,494, forward strand.
ACAAATGTAATGGGTGCTTGCAAAGTTTGGTGGTCAAATAACATTCGACGAGCTCTGTACAAAAAAGACAAAATTACAAAATCTGCTAAAACAGTGCACTCACATTTTTACTAATTTTCAGTGATTTTATCTTTTTTGTATAGAGCTCATCGAATGGTATTTGACCACCAAATTTTGCAAGCCCCATAACATTTGTTAATGATTATTCCCACAAAGTTTTGGAATTTTTAAAAATATTTCTCTATATTTTCTTGCGTGGGTGCACCGAGCTAGGATGTAAAAAAATCACTATCATCCTCCTAACAATCCAACCACGGGTTGGTTCGCGTGTCCACCAATATTTGGGGTGTTTGATTTGATGAAATAAGCTGGAGATGCCCTTACATGCACGTAGCCACAAATCCCCGGCCGGTGCACGTGTCCAACGGGCATCACGTTCGAAGAGTTCGATTGCAATATGCACCTACTCTGCCGTTGTTTCACTGCTCTGCAGAAACGCATCGTAGCTTAGCGGAGGCCTGCTCGCACCTATAAATAGATCGATGCCCAAACGAGAAACAAGCCAACACTAGCAACAGCCACAGCTAGCACAACTGCACACAAGCCAAATATATAGCTTCCACCCCGAGCTCGCTCATGTCGTCGCCGATGAAGCCTGGAGTCGTCGGTAGCATCGCCAGCCGGTGGCGCGAGCTCCACGGCGCTCGGTCGTGGGCCGGGCTCCTAGATCCGCTGGATGCCGACCTCCGGGAATTCCTCATCTCCTACGGCGAGCTTGCATCGGCTAGCTACGACGGGTTCAACAACGAGGAGCGCTCGCCGCACCGCGGGGCCTGCGTGTACAGCCGCGCCGACGTGCTGGCCGCCTCCACCGTGTCCCACCCTGAGTACTACAGCGTCACAAAGTTCCTCTATGCGGCCTCTGGGCGTCCGGACGCCACCGGGCCGCTCGAGTCCAACTGGATGGGTTTCGTAGCCGTGGCGACGGACGAGGGAGTGGCGGCCATGGGGAGACGCGACATCGCCGTGGCATGGCGCGGCTCCGTGCTGCAGTCAGAGACGGTGAACGATGGAGACATCTTGCAGGTGTCCGCGGCGCCGGTGCTGGGTTCCTACGCAGCCACCAACGCGGGCGCAATGGTGCACCGTGGATTTCTGTCCGTGTACACGTCCAGTGACAGAGACTCCATGTACAACAAGGCCAGCGCTAGAGATCAGGTGAACCATATTTACTTCAAACATACTTCCTTCGTTTCAAAATAAGTGTCTCAACTTTATATTAGTTTTAATACAAAGTGATACCAAGCCTGAGACACTTAGTTTAAGTCGGAGGGAGTACCAAAATTCTCCTCCTAAAGCTTATACATACCAGAAATCGTTCAAGGCGAAATTTGTCTTGGCGCGCATGCAAGCATGCAGGTCCTCGAGGAGGTGCGGAGGCTAATGGAGTTGCACAAGGACGAGGTCACTAGCATAACAGTCACCGGCCATAGCCTCGGTGCTTCGCTCGCCATCCTCAACACCGTCGACATGGTCGCCAACAGCATCAATGTCCCCCTAGACTCCTCCAAACAGCTGCCACGTCCTGTGACCGCGATCATGTTCGCGAGCCCACAGGTGGGGAACAACAAATTCAAGTCCGCATTTGCCTCGTTCCGCGACCTACACGCAATCCATGTGAAGAACGCCCCGGACATCATCCCAACACTCCCAGGGCCGCTATTAGGGTATGTGGATGTTGCGACGGCGACCATGCCTATCAACACTAACCGATCCCCCTACCTGCACCCAAATAACAGGGATACCTATCACAACCTTGAGTGCTACCTGCACGGCGTCGCCGGGGATAAGGGCGATGGCATGGACTTCAAGCTGGTGGTGGACCGTGATGTGGCGCTGGTCAACAAGAAAGTCAATGTTCTAAAAGACCAATACCCGGTGCCGGCAAACTGGTATGTGGCAAAGAACAAGTGGATGGTCAAGGGCACTGATGGCCACTGGAAGCTTGATGACTTCAAGGAAGTCTAATTAAGTGGCAAAATGAATGCACCGTCGGCCATGGATAAGGCCTATAATATCTACAATAAATGTCGGTGCTTAATTAGTTGTGTGCTTGCATTTCAAACATTGTGGCTTGCAATACTGTTGAGTTTATGATAGCCAGGGCTACCCGTCAACGGTTGTGCTTGTTGTGTGTCTTGTCATGTTAAACTACATGTTTGATATAAATAAATTTACGGGGGGTTTCTCAAACCTCCCCTCTAAATCAATTGCCTTAGAAAACCTACGATGGATATTTCATGTACTCATCTATAATATCTAAATAGTTCATCATCACTAACCTATTTTTCTTGACATGCAGCCTATCCACATCACTAATCAACATGCAACTATTTACCTCACTCCACACCTCAGCAGTTAGCCACATCATCAATTCTAGCCACATCCGGCGCTTTAGCTCTCGCTATCGACAGATTTCTTCTCGCTGGGCTGTAGGAAGCCACTTCACAAGGAAGTTCGAATGGGCTGTAGGACGTTGGCAGCCCATGGAAGGATATTAAATAGTCCTGCCGTGTAGTATCTTTTTTCCCGAAGTGTCATCGTCTCCACACTATTCCCCTTCTCTTCGTCTCCTCCAATTCCACTAATACAGCAAATCAATAGCCATTGATAGTTTCCTTACGTCCCTCCCTCTTATTCTTCAGTTGACCAGTGGATTGGTTCCCCGGATGCATCCTTTCATCTCCACTGAACTTGCCTTCACGTCATCAAAACTAACAGTTCCCCTTCACATCCTCGCCCTGATGTACTTATATCCAGGATTTCTGCTACAGCGCGGCGGCTTCTTCGATCTACTTCAAACCTTTCACCACCATGCCAGCGCCTGCATCATCTACATCTATTCGCAAAGGGGACCTATAAACCAGGACGGAGGTAGTATATAAGTGTTGCAGCTCCACATAAAGGACCCTAAAGTAATTAAAATCACAAAGTGTTCCTCCTTTCTACAATTAGAACCCCACAAGGAAAATCAAAAACACAATTGGGTTTTGGACCACCATGGCGACCTCACTAGAGATGCAAAGGCCACCATCTCCGGTAGCAACCATGGCGACCTCAGAAAATATCAAGTAGAGGAGGAAGACACGTCGGCTCCAATGCTGCTCACGAGCACCACCACACCTCTCGACTTGTACCAAAGAACAAAGGAGCAGATGGGAGCACCAACAACCGAAATTGCACAAGGGCATGGATCTGGCAGGGACATGATGATATGGGAACCACCATCACTCAAGATACTTCCTTCGCTTGGTTGCCCTGAACAAGAACTCAAGGGAAAAGATAAGGACTAGAGTAGTCATTGAATATGGATCCAAACGCCTCATTATTTGTCAGGGAGAGGCAAAGAAACGAGAAACTACCACAACACATGAATGGTCTCACGTCCACTCCATTCCGTTGGGCAACAGCGGCGGAGAAGAGGGAAAGGAGGACAGCCGGAATATACGGCACAAGGGCCAACCTCAATCCAACTTAGTCTAGGTGGAAGGCGGAGCGGAAGAGAGGAGTGGCAGTATCTGAACGAGCAATGCTACACATATGAATGATATGGTACAGGCATTGTTGAGGAAATCGTTAACTAGTAATTGCTCGATTGGGTGGCGAGTAGGAAATTAATAGGCTAATTGGCAAGTTAATTGGATATTTAATCAATTAATTGGATGGTTTATCAGTTTCTCGGCTACACAATAACCCTACAAGTAGGGATTAATCGTCAAGTTAACTGGTTAATTAGACGAATTCTTGAACAGGGGCACGAGATTAATGGAGTGGCTTATGCGGGATTCTATGGTTAGAGAATTAGGGGAAGGGCCCACCCGGGTGATTTCGAGGCTGGGGGAGGAGGGGGGAGTTTAGTAAGGAATGTCCCATGATAACAGTTTTTCTATTTCTCATGTACTTGGATTTTTTTTGTTGTGTCGGTCGCTTTTTTCCATCTTCATTCCTTCTTCCCGAACGCATGAGATGTGGAGGCCGGACCTCGCCGGAGAAGAACCAGCCCCACTATCTATCTTGGTAGGAAATTCATAACCTCATTATCTATCTTAGGGGGAAGCCATAGGCCCATTATCTATCTTATGGATAGGGGATGCAGGGTATTGCCGGAGTCGTTCATTGGTGCGCCGGGGCTTAGAGGGATTGACAGAGCGGCGGCCAGCATGGCGGTGGGGGAGGTCGAGGCGGCGATAGCCGCCGGCTGTGTGTGGTGGAGGCAGGTGGTTAGGCCTAGGTTGGCTGGCCGCTGCGTGAGGAAGAAGGTGGAGGTTGAAGATGAACAATGTCTGATATATTTTCAGCCGTTGGATGAAGATCTAATGGCCTTTGATTAAAGTGACTGACACTACGGAAGTGTTTGGTTGCAGATCGATAACGCAAACGCAAACATAATCGGGTTACAGCGTTAACGTAAACGGTATGGGCAAAAATCAAACTTTGTTTGGCTACCTACGCTGTAACGTTAATGAATACCTTGGACCTGCGCATGGGGGCGAGGAAGAAGGCAACATCGTTCCTGTCTTGGGGGTGAGGGCCCGAGAGCGAGGCTAACAGCAACGACAGCAGCGGCAGTGCCGGCGGTGGACACGACGGCGGCGGTCGCGACGACGGCGGCTGGTTGCGGCAGCGCAGGCGGGGGACGCGATGGCGCCGGCGGCTGGTTGTGGTGGCGACAGCGGCGGCGCCGACGGCGGTCGCAACGACGGCAGCTGGTTGCGGCGGCGCCGATGGCGGTCGCAACGACGGCAGCTGGTTGCGGCGTCAGACGTGATGGTGCCGGCGGCTGGTTGCGGCGATGGCGTAGACGGCTGGTGGCGGCAGCAACGCTTTAACCATCGCAGAGGAGATAGCGAGGAGGGAGACGGCTGCAGCGGTTTTCGTTACGGATAATTTTGACCGGTAACAGATTTGTACTAGGCTGGGATCTAATACTGTGTTATGGGATTACGGAGCAACGAAAACAAACAAGATTTGACGGTATCTGTTAACGCTGTAATCAGGTTACGATCACTGTTTCAAATAGCCCGCTATAGCTCCGCTATAGCACGCTATAGCGTTTATAAAAGGTCTTGCGCTAAGAGACTTTGGTCCAAACAAATGAACAAACATTTTAAATAGCGCGCTATAGCTCCGCTATAGCACGCTATAGCATTTGAAAGAGGTCCGGCGCTAAGATGCTTAGCGCGCTATTTAAAACTTTGGTTACGATACAAAAGCGCGAACCAAACACCTCCTACATGTTTTTACACATAATACATGTTTTTCAGGTACCTGATAAATAGAGGGTCCCCCATAATAATTTTGTTGATTGACCGCAGGTGAAACACTTTTTATTTCGTTTTTTAGAGTAGCATTTTTTTATCTCAACGGCGGCATTGTTGCCATTTTCTTATAAATAGAGGCCCACCCAACTAAGAAGAGAGAGCGTGCAAATCTAGCTAGTCAAGCCAAAAGCAGCACATAGCCATAGTGCCACTGGATGCAAGTACGTACGTAGACAAGACCAGCATGAGCAACACACTACCAGTAACGGCGCACGCGCCCATGCCGTCGCCGGCGCCGAAGCTTGGAGGTGCAAACATCGCCAGGCGGTGGCGCGAGCTCCAGGGCTCGGACTCGTGGGCTGGGCTCCTGGACCCGCTGGACTACGACCTCCGACACTCCATCATAGCTTACGGCGAGCTCGCATCGGCCGGCCACGACGGGTTCAACCTGGAGAAGCGGTCACCTCACGCCGGCTTGTGCTCGTACAGCCGCGACCGCATTCTCGCCGCCTCCACCATGACCCACCCGGAGTACTACAAGGTCACCAAGTTCCTCTACGCGACCTGCGGGGGATCAACGGCATCGTGGTTGGCCACATCCATGCCAACGGTGACGAACGCGCTGTTCGTGCAACCGCTGGGAAAGGCCGAGTGGACTCCGACGTCCAACTGGATGGGTTACGTGGCGGTGGCGACGGACGAGGGAGTTGCAGCACTGGGAAGGCGCGACATCGTCGTGGTGTAGCGCGGCACCGAGAACGAGCTGGAGTGGGAGAAAGACAAGCACTTCCTTCAGGTGCCTGCCGCGCCCGTGTTGGGCCGCTATGCTGACGGAGAGCACAAGAACGCCAAGGTGCACCGTGGCTTCCTATCCGTGTACACGTCCAGTGACAACAACTCCATGTACAACAAGACCAGCGCCAGAGAGCACGTGAGCATTGCATACTTCAACAAGGCTTAATAACATACCAGCAGCCAGAATTGTTCAAGGTGAAATTTGTCTTCACTAAAGGTGTACGCACACATGCAGGTTCTCGAGGAGGTAGGGAGGCTAATGGAGGAGTACAAGGACGAGGTGACCAGCATCACCGTCACCGGCCACAGCCTTGGCGCGTCACTCGCCACCCTCACCGCCATCGACATGGTGGCCAACGACGTCAACGTGCCCCCTGCCTCGAAGCAACCACCGTGCCCCGTGACAGCGATACTGCTGGCGTGCCCGCGAGTCGGGAACCCCACGTTCAAGTCCGCCTTCGACTCTTTCCCCCTCCTGCGGGCACTCCACGTGGCGAACGCCAAAGACATCGTGCCACAGAACCCTCCCTCTATGCTGCTAATGTGGTACGTGGACAGCGCGACAGCAACGATCGTAATTGACACGGACCGGTCACCCTATGTGTTTCACAAAATATTCACCCACCAACGTCCTCGAGTTGTACCTGCACGGTGTCGCAGGGGATCATGGCGACAATGAGGACTTCAAACTAGTGGTTCCCCGTGACGTGGCGCTGGTGAACAAGACTACTGACCTGCTGGAAGACGAATACCCAGTGTCGGCGAGCTGGTGGGTCGTCAACAAGAAATGCATGGTCAAGGGCACCGATGGCCAATGGAAACTTGATGACTTCGAAGAAGCATAGTTAAGTGGTTAAGACGGTATACAACATCGTTGCGTATCGATTCGGCATGTACTATGCTCTTGTGCTTGTTTGTGTGTTTGCATTTCAATCATGTTGTCGGGCGTGAATATTTGTAGCAGATCATTCAGTTATTGTCCTCCTGTTTAGTGTCAAAAGCGTTCTTATATTATAAGACGGAGGGAGTACAAGTCTCTCTATATCATGTACGTATGCATTGCTTCATTGCTTTTGAAAATGTCATATGCACATCTCAAGACCTGAATCAGGAAAATCTCACACTACAACAACATAGCCCGTGTCTAAAAGAGCTTCTTTTTTTAATCTAAAGAGGCATGGTCTTGGTGTCAATGACATGTAATTAGGGGATTCATGGTGCGTGAATTGAGTTGGACGAACACGAGTAGTCCCGGGAAAAGAGAGAAAGCTGGTTCGGGACCAATCAACCAAAGCAAAAGGACTAAATAAGACAGCTCGGTTAAAATAGATTTTTGATCTCTATATAACTTAATGACTTTGGTTGTTAAGATTCATGGAAGCCATATGTACTACATTGAGAGGTTGGGTAACTGATTAAGAGAAACAGGGTGAACTGAAATCGCATGCCATTGAGATTCAAAAAGCATCTCATACGTTCAATTCCCCCTTCGACTCATTCGACCTCCTGTGTGCACTCCACATGACGAATGCCAAAGACATCGTGCCAAGGAACCCGTCCCATGGGATCATACTGAGGTATGCGCACATCGTGACAACAATGTTGCCAATCAATAGGGACCGGTTATCCTACATTATCCGAAAAAAGCAGACACACCATGTCCTCGAGTTGTACCTACACGGTGTCACATGGGATCATGGCTACCACAAGGCGGACTTCAACCTGGTGGTAGGCCGCGAAATGGCGCTGGTGAACAAGAATGCCGGAAAGACAAACACACGGTGCCAACATGCTGGTTGGTCATTAACAACAAACTAGATGACCTGTTGCGCCAAATGACGCAGAGTCCCATTTAAAACCATGTGCGCATTGAAACTATTTACATTTGTTAGTAAAATTTAGGTTTTAGCAATCACTTATGGTATTAATTGAAACCAATATATACTTGGGCGTGCACAATTTAGAATTGATCACATTTTCAAACATGGGACCGAAACAGGTTTCTACATCGCTAATACCTTTGCAATAAAGATAGCATCTAATAAGATAGAATCAAAGGTTTCGTTGTTCCATAAGGATTCAAACTTCATTACACTATGAACTACTTTGCAGGTGCATGCCAAAGAAATGAGAATACGTGTCTCAGATGAGTAAAAAGATCTATGGTCAATACATGTGTCCACCATGCATAGAATATTTTTATTTGCCCACTAACTTCTATGTCTGATAGTAAATTCAATTCATTTTTGGAAGAAGAGCTGAGCCAGGCTCCTTGAACCTGAAACCATATTGAATTATTGATCACTTTGAAGCATGCAATGGAGATTCAAAAACTGTGCATCTTGTTCTCAAAAGAGAACAGTATATCAAACTTGTTTAATACAGGAACATGTTTTAAACCTTGACAAGTTTGTGTCCAGATACAACAAGGCAACTTGAAAATGGTCACAACTTATTCAAAAATCAACAATTATATTGGATTTCCCGAAAATGGCAACCATTCAGGACAATGTCAAGCAAGGATTAATTGATTCTGAAAAAATCTAACCACAATAACCAGGAAAAAAGAGAGAAACAAATGGAAGCCTATTCACGAACTTTGATACTGTGAACCACATTTAAAAACCAAAAGTCCAGGTACATGTCTAGGGTACATATCCAACATTAGTTACTTCTAAAAGGAAGAGGTAGGAAAAAAATGGAATAAACACAGTAGTAATGATGGTTCAATACAAAACATCAAGATTTAATACAACCCTTGGTGCATCTCATAGATAATGTAGCAGGAAGTGGGATTACCATTTTTTAGGATTAAGTATCCCTACTGTACATGGATGCATACCTAACAGAGAATAGTTGGACAACATGAGTTGTACAGTCTACACAAACCACGCAACATAATACTATTAACTTTAAAAGTCACGGTCAAAATCCACAACATAAGTTCTATATAGTTGATACACAAACTTACAGTTGGACACTTCAGCATATACCTAATCGATAGCACAATTAAACAAGACTGAATGGACACACATCATCAAATCTTTGCTTGGTCCTGCACGACTTCCACAGTTGAACAGACCGGACAGAAGCACATCATCAAAGCTTTGCTTGGTCCAGCATCGCTGACATCTTCAAGTAAACGGAGGTTTCAAAAACCCACCAGTCTCATGAGATCCTTGTTGTTCACTGGTTGGAGGTTTCAAAAACCCACAGGTCTCACAAGAGTATCCTTGTTTGCTACAAGGAAAGACCAAGCAACGGTAATCTCTAGCACAGCATCATCAACATAGAATTTCTTCTGACTGAAGCCAAAAGATCTGGGTGCCAAGGAGACGTGCCCTTGTGCAGTGATATCTCCGGATGATGAGTAGGCCTGTACAACGAGTTCCAGGTTGCCTTCTTCATGTTCTACAGACACCACACGCCTTGACAGATCAAGGTAACCTTCCGAACCTTCAGGTGTTGCATGTCTACCAGGATCAAGCAGCACGACTTCACCAGATGAGGCATTAGCAACATAAGTGGTTTTACCGTTGATGATCTTGCGTGAGTAGGGTGCTGTCGAGCAAGCTACTCGGCATCGACGTTCAACACGCTGCCGTATCCCCTGTTTAACAACACGGATGCTGCAGATTGTGGCCTGGATTGTCGCCACAAGCAGCTCCATGCACAACTCTATTTTACATAAGCGGTTCTCAAAGCAAACGGTATGCACACCATGATGACGTGCACGATAACAGTGCGTCTTGCTGATCAATTCTCTATCTCCAGACATGGCTCCACATTTAACTTTTAGCTGAATTTCAAAGTCAACAGGATCATTGAATAGGATCGCACGAGATGGCCCAATCAAGTGCAAAAAAGGATCCTGCAAGCATTAACTACTAATCAACCAGAGATGTCAAAACAAAAGCAGGCGGTCATATGCCAGCAGCAATATTCCCCAAAAGAAAAATGAAAAACCAAAGATATACATACGTTTTGCCGGACTATTTGGGTCCTTGCCCTACTGCGACAGAAGAGAAGGTTGCGATTGTGATCAACATGGTCCCGGGCAACAACCACACCATACACAGACAATGGCCATTCGAAGCCGCCTTTAATTTCTGTGAGTTTAATGGAGAAGATCTGCAAGGTATTCGCGACGATACCATCGTCTAAGCTGGGTTTAGGTGTCGAGTATGTGAAGCGCATGGAACTCAATTGCGTTGCATGGAAGCACCAAAGTGAAGTATGCGTTAGAAATCTAACAAGAACTAGTGCTAGATAAGCAAACAGTGCAAACCCATTCCCTTGCAGCTTATAGAAGGAAGGTCAATCGACCAAAGGTGAAAGAACGGGAAGGAAATGAGAAGTAGCTATTAGCTAAATAAAATTGAGTGATAATGCATGCATGTCAACTCACTCGTGCCTTTGAAGAAGCCGCATCCCCCCTTGGATCCCCATCTAGATTCCCAGTCACTTCTGTAGGAAGCGAAATCCTCTTCCTCGGCCGCCATGACCTCCTCCATGGTTAATTCTTGGGCCGATTCGCCTAAGTCCATATCGTCCTCCATCGTCTGCTTCTGCTTGTTCACCTCCAGCTCCATGTGCTGATCACCATGCTGGATGCCAGCAGGGCTGCGGGGAAGAATGTGCATGCTACGAATCGCTTCATTTATTTTGCGGCACATTACCGACAACTCTTGAATACGCGTCTTGGAGTGGAAGTTGATCGTGTGTCTGCCTGCCTTCACTTCTTTGAGCACCTGCACGTAGGATTCGAGCTCCGGGAGAAGTTCCTCGGCCGATATGCGTATGTCCATCTCGTCATCGACTTCCAATCTGCAGGAAGATATTGGTTCGGCCATGGAATCGTCGCCTGATCTGAATGTGGAAATCTTCCGGTAAGCCGCCAGACCAATCGCCTCGGTAGTTATATGCTTCACCCTCGTCGGTGCTTGTCTGCTTCCGGCGAGTTTCTTTCGACCAGATTGGATCGAGAGGGTTTCTATGGAAGACGGGGTTATATATATCTTGCGAGCCATATACTCTCAGCCCAGCCCGACCCGGTTTAGGAGATTTATTTTTTTAGTGGAACAGCCGATTCTATAATCACACCCGGCGCAGCAGACGTGCTGGCCATCCGAACCATTACATCATATATGGAAGTCCCTCAAGCCATATCCTGACGATGCGGCCCAAACGATGCTAATGTGTGGGCAAGCTTATTTTATTTTATTTTTGAGGATTTGCAAGCTTATTACAAGTTCTAGGAGCAAAACAAAATGAAACGGTGGTACTAAAATTTAGACGAGCAAAGAGACGGCTATCTCTGTAGATGATTCCTTCTGGGGCTTTGTCATATGTCTGTGAGTCTGTTTCCACCTGAATATTTCTCAGTTAGTTTTCTTTCTTGAAAAGCGATCTCCATAGCGCTAGCCGTCAGGGCCGTCACCGTTTCCTCCAGCGGCTCCCATCAGCCGACGAAGTCGGTCGTCGGTGGTGAGGGGAGTCGCCGGATCCACACACAAGGATCATTTTAGGCCCTCGTAGTCTAGGGTTTTAGGATGTTCATCGTCTTAATTATGGCGGTGAGGATGGCGGCGTAGTAATATCAAAACAATTCCTACGCACACGCAAGATCATGGTGATGCATAGCAACGAGAGGGGAGAGTGTTGTCTACTTACCCTCGTAGACCGGAAGCGGAAGCGTTAGCACAACGCGGTTGATGTAGTCGTACGTCTTCACGGCCCGACCGATCAAGCACCGAAACAACGGCACCTCCGAGTTCTAGCACACGTTTAGCTCGATGACGATCCCCGGATTCCGATCCAGCAAAGTAGGAGTAGGACTCCTCTTTCCTAGTCCAACTAGGAAGAGAGAAGGGGGAAGGAAAGAGAGGGAGAGGGAGAGGGAGAGGGAAAGAGGGGCCGCGCCCCACTCCCCTAGTCCAATTCGGACTCCCCATGGGAGGGGGCGCGCCACCTCCTGGGCTGCTGCCCTCTCTCTCCCCTCAGGCCCACTAAGGCCCAATACTTCCCCGGGGGGTTCCGGTAACCCTTCCGGCACTCCAGTTTTCTCCGAGATCACCCGAAACACTTCCGGTGTCCGAATATGGCCGTCCAATATATCGATCTTTATGTATCGACCATTTCGAGAATCCTCGTCATGTCCGTGATCATATCTGAAACTCCGAACAATCTTCGGTACATCAAAATATATAAACTCATAATGAAACTGTCATCGTAACGTTAAGCGTGCGGACCCTACGGGTTAGAGAATAATGTAGACATGACCGAGACACGTCTCCGGTCAATAACCAATAGCGGAACCTGGATGCTCATATTGGCTCCTACATATTCTACGAAGATCTTTTATCGGTCAGACCGCATAACAACATACGTTGTTCCCTTTGTCATCGGTATGTTACTTGCCCGAGATTTGATCGTCGGTATCTCAATACCTAGTTCAATCTCGTTACCGGCAAGTCTCTTTACTTGTTCCGTAATACATCATCCCGCAGCTAACTTATTAGTTGCAATGCTTGCAACGCTTATGTGATGTGCATTACCGAGAGGGCCCAGAGATACCTCTCCGACAATCGGATTGACAAATCCTAATCTCGAAATACGCCAACCCAATAAGTACCTTCGGAGGCACCTGTAGAGCACCTTTATAATCACCCAGTTACGTTGTGACGTTTGGTAGCACACAAAGTGTTCCTCCGGTAAACGGGAGTTGCATAATCTCATAGTCATATGAACATGTATAAGTCATGAAGAAAGCAATAGCATCAAACTAAACGATCAAGTTCTAAGCTAACGAAATGGGTCAAGTCAATCACATCATTCTCCTAATGATATGATCCCGTTAATCAAATGACAACTCATGTCTATGGCTAGGAAACTTAACCATCTTCGATCAACGAGCTAGTCAAGTAGAGGCATACTAGTGACACTATGTTTGTCTATGTATTCACACATGTATTATGTTTCCGGTTAATACAATTCTAGCATGAATAATAAACATTTATCATGATATAAGGAAATAAATAATAACTTTATTATTGTCTCTAGGGCATATTTCCTTCATCCTCCTCCACAAGAAAAGCTCTTGGCGCCGCCGCCTGTCCGTCCCATCTCCGATGGCCTCTAGGCCATGGAGTTGCGAGGATCTCGGCCCCCGCTGACGGGAGGGACCATGTTCTCATTCTTGTTAGATTCAGCGTCTTGGTTGGGACTGTATGGAGGCGGCGATGTCCCTTATTAGGAATAATGTCCCCCAAGTTCTATCCTTATCCCGATGATGCGTCTAGCATCGTCAGAGGGCGTGTGGAGGTTTGTCTCCGTCGGATCTTGCGGGATTCGGTCGGTGCTGGTCTTCGGTGGATCTATTTGGGTCTGGTCTTCGTTCGTCTTTGGTTAGGTGTTTACAGGTTCGATTCTTGTGATCTACGACTGTATTCATCGGTGATGGTAGCTACTCTGGTGCACTGGTCCTATAGGGCCTTAGCATGACGACTTTCCGACTGTCTACTATAACAAGGTTTGCTCGGCTTCAGTGAGGGAGGGGCGATGGCGGCGGCGTGTCTTCGGCTCGCTCCGATGCTTGTAGTCGTCGCTTGGTGATCCACAGACATGGTTGTAATTTTTGTTACCTCTGTTATTCTTTATAATGTCATGATTGAAAATGAATAGATTGAAAGTTTCTCGCAAAAAACAGAAAATGAAAATAATCTTCAAGCTTTAATGCTTGATGTTTCTTACCCAAGTAGATTATTAGTGTTGATTATTGCAGCATAACGGGACGAAATACATGCACAAGGGCAGTACATTCGTTGCACAGCCATGTCTTCTTCTTTTTATTTAAAGTGGAAGGGAAACACTACAGCTGTACAAATCTTTCTTTTTTGCAACCTAGTACAAGACAAAAAAAATAGCAGCCACAATTTTTAAAATATCTTTGGTTATAAATAGGGGGCTGCTACGCGTGATCCGCCGCCTTGCGAGCCATCGGATCTGACACAGATCTAGCGGGGTAACGTCTTTTCTCTGCTTTGCAACAAAGACCGTGTTGCAGAAACATTTGTAAGAGAGGTTGTGTTGTGGGACTTTTATGCAATAGAGGTTGTGTTGCGGAATTTTTTTCAAAATAGGTTTTGTTGCGAATTTTTTTTGCAACAAAGGTCTTATGTTGCCGATATTTTTTTGCAACATAGGTTTTGTTGCGATTTTTTGCAACAGATGTCTTGTTGTGGATTTTTTTTTTCAACAGAAGTCTTGTTGCACATTTTTTTTGCAATAGCACTAATGTCGCAGAAGTGGACGGCGCCCTGCATCGTTGGTGTCGAGCAGGTCGTCTTCTTCATCACCCGGTAGCAGCAAGGGGGGCGTTGATCGAGGAGATGGAGTACGAGAGAGGGCGGGTAGTGGTGGAGGCCGCCGGCGACCGCGACGCTGGAGCGCGTGCTCATTGGCGGAGAGGATGGACCATGGAACAATGGCCGACGTGTGGATACTTGAGAGAGAGAGGAGAGAGAGAGGAGAGAGGAGAGAGAGAGGAGAGAGGAGAGAGAGAAGAAATCGATCCATGAAGAAGAGTAGTGAGCGGTGACTTTTGTGAGGATGAGAATCAGAACATGGTAGACACAGATATTTTTGGACACCGGTGGGCTCTTGCGGCCAGAACACGTGATGTGCATTAGGCAAATGATCAAATCCAAACCAACGGCTACGCGCCCGATCGATGCAATGTTCTAATCCGCCGGTTGAGGGGAATCATTTCCCTTATAAATATAAAATTTCAGGATAATATATGTTTTGCATCAAACTAAAACATGAACCTCGTTCCTTTTCAGGTAGGAAAGATAGAAGTCTGAAGATGAGAAGCATAATATTTTCTTTGTCGTGTTGCTCTACCTCTGTAGTGTCAGATCGTAACTTTCTCCACATATACAATTTCTCTTTGATGACATGGTACAATATTGAT
>NC_041380.1:581164856-581172622 GCF_002162155.2 Triticum dicoccoides
GGACTCACATTATGAAGGCAAGACATGAGAGGTCGTGCTGCCCGTGTGTGGGCATAGAGAACTTTTGGTGTTTTATGCTAATTACTTCTATGTTGATATTATTGTTTGACCATTCTGAAAGGAGAAGAAAATGGCAAAATAATCCCTCAAAATTCATAGTGTGGATGAGGAAAGATGGAAAATTTTGAGCCGAATGCATCACTAACGGTGGTGGTGAGCTTAGACTGGGGAGGCAGTAGTGGCTGAAGAGAGCGGGGGCGAGGAGGACGACAAAAAAGATCGGTTAGAGGAAAAAATCAACAAATGTTGCTTATGTGCATGAGGATCTAAAGATAAATGTTTTACACGATTGAGGATGGACCACTAGCATATTTATACCCCGTGGCAACCCACGGACAATTAATTATAGGATGCAACATTTGTGAAAAATGCCAATGGAGGTTGAGCTCCTTGGAGCTCATTTTTTAAATATCATTTTCTACATCGTGAATTTTTTTTTGAAATGTTTTGTCAACACACATACACATGTAGACCCCATATGTCAAAATTTTGTAACATTATACTTTAAAACGTGGCGTACAAAAAAGTCCTTCCAAAATGGGCAGATTATTAGTGTTGTTGGTCCAGAATATTATTATTTTTGTACAAACAAATCACAATATTTTCAAACGAATTTTCACACGTTCATGCTAAACACATATAAGTTTTCATGGGGAAAATGTGATTTTTTTTTAAACTTTCAATCTGTTTTTTGAGGGAAAACTTTCAATATGTTTTTTGAGGTTTTTTTTATAAAGACCAAGCTGTGCACACGCTTCACAAATTTACGGCCCATATGGGCCACAAGCCCATTGAACAAGAGTGTTTTGCAGCCTAAGGCTAGCCTGCTTAGACACTGCATGCATAGCTCTGCCTGAAAACTGGCTATGGGTGCATCGTAAGTGTAAATAGTTAAATGAGATAGAAATGCTAGTATTTGCATAGAATATCTAGTTAGCATGTCTAAACCTCCATGATGAGAAGACCTGATGTTAGCAAGAGTGGTTTCTACACATTTAACATTTTTTAAATGCTTGATTAACAACTTTAAATACTTGTTTGACAATCTTTAATACACGGTCAACATTTTTTTCTATACACATTTAACATTTTTCAAATGCTTGGTTAATTTTTTTTAAAATACTTGTTTAACATTTTTTTCAAATGCTTGATTAACATTATTTAAATACATGATCAACTTTTTTACACACATTGCATATTTTTTCCATCAATTTTTCATATACACAAGAAACATTTTCTCTATACGCATTTAGCATTTTTCAAACACTTGGTTAACATTTTTACAAATGTTTATGTAAAGTGATTTTTGTAATATACTACTTCCGTCCAGAATTACTTCTCGTTCAAATGGATGCATCTAGATATATTTCAATCCAAGGTACATCCATTAGAGCGACAAATAATTCTGGACGGGGGTATTTATTTAGAATGCTTGAAAGTATAAAAAAAAAGTAAGAAAATAAAGCAAAAATGCAAAAGCAAAACGTGAAAAAAAAAACAAGCTTGTCTCCTCCTGGGCGCCTGGACTGGCGCATCACCTGCTCGCCTTCAGGCGAGAGTTCCCTATGTATCGCATCAGGCGAGACATAGGGTCGCCGCCTATTTTATCTATTTCTATTGCTTTAAGATTGCACTAGTGGACCGGTCCGTTAGAGCGGATGCTACAGGCGAGAGCTTCTTTCATCTCAGTATAAGTGAGAGATAGTTCTCACACAAATACAGCCCACCAATCCTATTTATCGCGCGGGTTGGAGAAGAGCCAGCAAACAACCCCCTCCCCCCCCCCCCAAACCAACCACCCACCCTCCTCCGGTTAAAACATATCTTTATTATTCTTTGTGTTTTCTTTCTTTTGGTTTTTTAGGTTTCAATTCTTCTTCTTCATTTTTTCTTTATTTTCTTTTTTTGCATATCTTTTAATTTTTTTTATTCGGACTATTTTTTGAAATCCAAGGGAAAAATAGAAATTCGAGAACAACGTTGAAATGCGTGAACTTTTTTTGGATTTTTGAAATAATTTCTGAAATTCGTTAAAATTCGTGAACATTTCTAAAGGTTGTGAACATTTTTGAATCAACATGAAAAAACAGAAAACCTCCGGCCCAAAGGGGAAGTAGTGGCTGCACGTTTTCTTTCTATTCCTGAAAAGGTTTACAACATGGTACTCCAAATCCGCACAGCGATGGACATCCAACTACTCCATACTGATGATAGTAAATGACGGTACTAGAAGTTATGTTACGGCCCATGGCAACCGACCGTTAAACAGAAGTACAAACAATGTTAAGAAAGCACATCCTGCTAAATCCTATTTGGTAGGCCTGGGTATTCGGTATAAACCGAAAATTCGGTTTCTACCATTCGTTTTTTTGTTAAATTCGGTTAACAAAATTACTAACCAAAAATTAGAGCTCAAAATTGCTAACCGAAAATTCTGTTAACCGATAGTTTAGTACGGTTTTCGGTCTGTACCGTAAGTACCGTGCTGCTAGCTATTGTGCTAGGAATGGAACAACGTGACCCTCTTATATAGCATTAAATCCTTGCCTCATCTCGTCAGCCAGCGAGGTGGGACTAATCGAATGTCCTACTCGGCTGCACTCGCATGCGGACTACCAGGCCATTTTTCTATCGAGGCAAGGCAGATGGTAGGTCCACATAATGTACACAGCTAGTGGGCTACTTGCACAGAGTCTAGTGGGCTGCTTGGCTCCACGTGAGGTCCAATAGCAACACCCAGCCCCCGTGAAGTGGCTTGCGAGGCGTGAGCTGCTGGGAACAGGAAAATGGGAGACGACAAATCGTCCAGTACTCCAGTCCAGTCTGCGTGTACTGTATAGTTCGGTAGCATTTCGGCTAACTGAATTAAAAACCGAACTAACCGAACTTAGTTCGGTTATTGAAGGTAAAACCGAAATTATGTGTGCCAATGACAAAAACCGAAAATCCGTTTTATTCGGTTTCGGCTTCGGTTCGGTGTTTGGTTCGTCGGTTTTTATGCCCACCCCTACTATTTGGCGCCTTATGCACCCGCTACAGTACAACTTGCAATCGGGACATCTCCGCTGGGCCGGCCCATCTAGCTTTTTTCCTCTTTTTTTCAAAACGCGAAAACAATCTGCTTGTGCTTTTGATTCGAACCCGGGACCTCCTGCTTAACGGCAAGCTGCGTAACCACACCGCCAAAACCGACAGGACAAGCTAATTTCATCTTTCTATATGCCTTTTACTTCGTTCTTTCTTTCTTCTGTTTTTCTTTTATGTTTTTTGTTTTTTGTTTTTATTTTCCTTTTTTATTTTTCTTCTTCCTGGGTATGATGAACTTTTTTTGAAATTCGTGAACTTTTTCTTCAACATCGGTGAACTTTTATCAAATGCGTTGAACTTTTTTCAAATTTGTTGAACCTTTTTCAAATTCGATGAATTTTTTTCTAAATTGGATGAACTATCTTTCAAGTTCGATTAACTTTTTTCAAATCCAATGAACTTTTTTCAAAATAGGTGAACATTTGTTTTCAAATCAATGACTTTTTTCAAAAGTTGTGAACTTTTTATTCAAATCGATGAACTTTTTCCAAAAAATGATTTACTTTTTTCAAAATCAATTAACTTTTTCAAATCAAGGAACTTTTTTTAAAAATTTTATTTTTGAAAAGACAACATGTTCAACAGTGAGGCAGTCAAAAGTTTAATGATCAACGCGGTCAACTCAGCTGAACGATCAACGGTCAATTGAATCGAACGTGCGAAGCAATCGAACGAAGGGAATCTGAATCTGCTAAATGGGCCGGCCCAAGTAAGTTGGACGTGAGCGCCACCAGGCAAAAGGGGCGTATAAGGCGCCAACGAGGACTCCCGACGGACACGCTCGTGTATGTGTGGTCACACACTACTGCCTATTTTTCCAAAAAATAAAAAAAGAACTAAAGGCTAGGACAGTAAAGACAGAACACTACTGCAAAAGAAGTTTTTTAGCCGTTTTTTTGGTAGCATTTCTAACAGCGGTGTATGTCTTCCATGATGGCTAGACCTGAGGCCAAAAAGACTGCACATAAATAGTGGACTAATGGTACATCATCTCAGAAGCAGAGGTAAGCACATCCAGCCAGCCCATTTGGGAAACCAACGAATCATCAGGATCCAAGCAAGCTAATCAGATCTGCATGCAGCTGGTCAAACGTAAGCTCACATGGGAAGGCGCCTCCTAAAGAAATCACGCGCGTAGCTAATTTCCTAGTACGTACCGACAAGAGAGATGCTTAACTAATCCCTCAATCCCATAATATAAGACGTTTTTTAATTTATGTTAGCTTGTAAAAACGTTTTACATTATAAGATCGATGCTAGTAGTATCATGGCGTTAGTGACTCAGTGGTCCCGTACTCGTTTGTTTGTCTTCGGAGGCGAGTGTGGATAGGTACGGATTAGAGTTCTTTAGCTTTTTGTTTCGCAGCGACAGTTCTTCCCTAGCTTAAATCAAGTTATTAATAATTTGGACGAGAACAGGTGGGACTATTTAATCTATGCATACTCTGTCGGGAATGATTGAGGGAGGTTCAGCCTGAGCCTGCTAAAGCCATGACAAGCACGCCTAAATTCTCAAGCTCCTCTTTTATTTCGTCTTGTTTTGAAAAGTAAATTCATGTTCCTTTTCAGCGATGGAATATACACGTCGGATCAGCGTGCCACGTAAGTCTATCTTTGAGAGCCCAGCATCCCTGAGTGGCTGAGTCCAGGTTTTGATGGCAGCAGTTTAGTACAGCCTTAATGCGCAATCACCAAGCGTAAGTTTTGTTTGCAAAGCCTACTTACCTTGATCTAGTAAGTCTATCTGATCCAGAACTTCGCTTGCAAGTGAGATGAAGGTTCGGGTTTGGATCGCTCTCCATGTTGTGCTATCATGCATCCAAGATATCAAATCTCTGGATGCTTCTTCTATCTATCTCCATGCGTTTGCAGTGACCAGTAGTAGTACCACCATGCATGCATGCGGCTTAGGCATCTGCAGGGGCGGAGGCATCGTTGTCTCTTCCGGTGTCACTGCACCGGGTAAAACTCGTATTCACCTTATGCATTATGCATGGTACAGATTTTTGGGCTGGACACCGGTAACATTTTGATCTGGACACCGGCCAGCCCACCGATACACGAATACAAGCCGGGCATATCAGCCCATCTAGGTAAATGCCTACTCCAGATCGATCGATTAATCAATCCCTGTACGTGCGCCTGTTGAGAAAAAGTTATCGATCTAATTAATTAATCCCCAATACGCTTGCGCGTGCGCCTATTCTGTTGCTCATCCGTTCGGTTTCTCCGTCCTCGGCCCTTCTCCGCCGCCGCGCTACCAGTCGTGCGGCCAGTCGCTGGTTCGTCCTGGTTGTCCATTGAAGCGTTCAAGCATCGCTAGCTGGCTACCTCTACCTCGCCCACCGAGAGATTGTTGGAAATTTCAGGTACCTCTCAACTCTGCATTTGGTAATTGCCGATCTCTCTCAAATCTAAAATCTCAACTGTGTGTAAGAATTTTAATTTCTCAAATTTCTGATTTTTAATTGTATGGCTAGGGTTTTAAAATTTAAAGGTATTATAATTGAGAACAACTCGCTGCGATTCACATCTAACCATGGGAGGACTATTTCAGCAAGAACGGCAAATCACAATGTTGAGTAAGTTTAACTCCCTAATCGTATTGTTCAATCAATATGTTCTGTTTATTTCTGACAAAAAAAATGTTTTTTATTGTTTCTATTCTTGCATATGCAAACACAAATAATGTAACTCATACATTTTTGCTAACACAATAATAATTATTAACATGAGAATTTATGGGAATGTTTCTTAAAAAAATAAAGTCCTCGGCACAAGATGATATAGCTTGCCCATCACATGAACCAGTTCATTTTTGTAAGAAATCTCACTGCCATATAATTTGTGTTGTTGGGTGTGTTATTCTTCGTTCCAGAATATAAGGTGTATCGATTTCCATGCAAATCAACCATTTGAATGTTTGACCAAAATTATAGAATAAAATAACAATATCTACAAAACCTAATAGATAAAATACGAAACTATCTTCTTGAAGGATCAAATGATATGAATTTCGTAATGTGGATATTGATATATTTTTCTAAAAACTCATATATAAAGGAATGGAGTGCATACTATTGTTTGGTGTCTATCCTTGTATACATGTGGACACCGGGACATTTTTGTTCTGGATCCGCCCCTGGGCATCTGAAATCCGCATGATTAGGCTGGTCGTAATGGGAGTATCATAGCTAGTATCATGCATGCCAACTAGGCAATTTTGATGATATGACATATAATTAAAAGAAGAGATGGTTTAGTATCATACAATGATACCGTATCATAATAAATGCAATGCTACTATGTGTCATGCATGACAATAAATAAAGTCATCTATGATACTAATACATGATACTATGCGTTAGACTAGCCACAATGGAGAGTAACATACACATATCCCTAGACTATGTTACTACCTTCATAGTGGGTAGTAACATAAGTGTAGTAACATGCAAAACTTCATTTATTATGTTATAGACTCATATTGCATTGGAACATGTGATGTTACAGTAACTAGCTAAGTTACTACAACTCTCTCTCTCCTCATTAACTCATTGCCACATAAACAAATTTGCTGAGTTGGAATCGATATTACTGTTGAAGTTACTCTCACTGTGGCTAGTCTTAGGGAGGTAGTATCACACACTAGTATCATATGCATGATACTAACTTATGATACTACCCATTACAAGCAGCCTTAACAACCCACGCTTAACACACGCAGTAAGCATGATGATGATGGTCAGTACGTGCATGCGTGCGCGCGCAGGCTTGACGATCCAGGCTTAGTTAGTGGCACGAGTGAAGATTAGTCTCGAAAGCCTATAATAAAAAGATGAATCAAATTCACATCTTGGGCACGTGGTCCAGACTCCAGACACACAGACAATCGCCCCGGCCATCGAACCTAGCATTAGCAGCTGCTCCTAGATTCCAATGGAATGAAACTTTGTTTGGAGGACGTGTTTGTGCTAAATTCCACACCCTCTCTCATGCAATCCACCCACACTAGTCATTACACAGCGGATGCCATGACTGTTTGTGGAGTGGCGTCGTTAGGGAGTTGGACGGCTGCTCCATAGAAAAAACTGATGACGTGGAAGAGAGAGGAAAAAAAGATATTGCCTGAAGAGAGGAACGGATTCTTGCAGAGGAGACTGATGCTTCATCCAAAAGTTGAAATATAGCAAAAATGGAAGAACTGGTTGTGAGAGATGTGATGCATGTGTCAAGGAAAAAGTAAGAAAGATACTAAGGAAAATGATGGAGGTGCTGTACAGCCAAGCTGTAGCTGCTTTGGGGAGAGAGAAAATTATACAATGGTCTCAACCTACATGGCAGATGGGGCAGCTACATGGTGATGCCTCCATTGTACATGCCTTTATGCGAGCTGCGCGCAAAGTAGGATACACGACGTTAGGCCAACTCCACCGCGCGACCCTATCATGTCCGCCTCCGTCCGTTTGGGATAAAAGGGACAAACGAGACGGCCCAGCGCGCGGGCGCAAACGGACAAATGTCCGGATTCCGTCCGCTTTCGACCCATCCACGGCCTAAACTTGCGCTCGGTTTGGGGTGAAACGGACGCGCGCGGACGGCCTCGACGCACGCCCTTG
>NC_041380.1:581172758-581182718 GCF_002162155.2 Triticum dicoccoides
CACTAGCAGTCCCTCCGCTCCCAACGCTTCACCCTCTCTCCCCGCCCCGCCCCGCCGCCGACGCCGCCGCTATTCTCCGGCCACCTCCTCACCGCATAGCCCCCCCGCCGTCCGTACCAAACCACGTCTCGACATGGCCGCCACCACGCGCGCTTCCGCCATAGTTTTGGTCGTCGATCGGAGGAGGTTTGGCCCTCGCCGTCCTTGCCGGTGGCAGAGGGGACACGACTGCCGGCGACGTACCACGACGGCCGAGGCAGATTCCGACGAGAGCACCAGAGCGGCCTGTAGCCGGCCGGCAACCACCCTGCTGCGTCGAGGTGATCATCGCGGCCTCTTCGCCACCACGAGCGCAAGGTGTTCGACCTTTTGCCAACAAAGGTATGGACAGTGGAGACGAGTTTTTCTACCATCACTTCCTTTGTTCATCGGACGATTCATCGTCCGATGATGACGATCTTGTGGTGGCTGCACTGGTCGTTCACAGCCATATTCAACGGCAGCTTCCTCGGTACAGGGGGTCAGTCCCTGGCCGTGCTCCCAACCTGAACCGCAACAGGGAGAGAGGCCACGCCCTGCTCTATGCAGATTACTTTGCCAACACCCCGCTCTTCAGGCCGGATAAATTTCGTCGCCGTTTTCGTATGGCCAGGCATGTGCTCAATCGTATCCGAGAGGGAGTGGTTGCTCATGACCCATACTTCGAGTGCAAGACGGATGCCCTTGGCAAGCTTAGATTCTCCTCCTACCAGAAATGCACCGCGGCCATCCGCATGCTTGCATATGGAATTCCAGGCGATCTGGTGGATGAGTATGTGCGTATGAGTGAGACAACATGTCTGATGTCAATGTACAAGTTTTGCCAGGCTGTGATCGAGGTCTTTGGCCCAGAGTACTTGAGGCAGCCAATTGCCGCTGATACAGAGAGATTGTTGGCGACCAACGCAGCTAGAGGCTTTCCAGGTATGCTTGGCAGCATAGATTGTATGCACTGGGAGTGGAAGAACTGTCCATTTGCTAGGCAGGGCCAGTACAAGGGGCATGTTAACGGGTGCACTGTCATATTAGAAGCGGTGGCATCACAAGATCTTTGGATATGGCATTCTTTCTTCGGCATGGCAGGTTCTCACAATGATATCAACGTGCTACAGCGTTCTTCAGTCTTCGCGAGGCTTGCAGAAGGCCACTCCCCACCTATCAACTTTGAGATCAACGGCCACCATTACAACAAGGGATACTATCTAGCAGATGGTATATATCCTCAGTGGTCAACTTTTGTGAAGACAATCTCGAAACCCCAAGGTGAGAAGAGAAAGAGATTTGCCCAAATGCAAGAGAGTGTTAGAAAGGATGTGGAACGTGCTTTTGGTGTGCTTCAATCCCGGTGGGGTATCGTTCGAAACCCTGCACTGTCATGGGATGAAAGGAAGCTTTGGGAGGTGATGACTGCTTGTGTGATCATGCACAACATGATCGTCGAGGACGAGCGTGATGAGAGTACCTTCGACCAAGGATTTGATTATCAAGGTGAAAATATTGAGCCCCTGCACCAAGACCCGGATACATTTGAACAGTTTGCCCAATTCCGCCGTGAGATGCGTGATTGGCACACTCATGTGAATATTCAAAATGACTTGGTTGAGCACGTGTGGGATCATGTTGGCAACCAATAGATGTATTTGTCCATTTTATGTTCTGTCAAGACAATTTTAATTGGGACAGGATGGGGCAAAAGGATGCGGCCGCGCGCTGGGCGCACGGCTACCGCATCCCAGGACAGGTCCGGACACGATCCCAAATCCCTACCCAAAAGGACAAAAACGGGACAAAACGGACGTCCGTTTGGGATCGCGCGGTGGAGTTGGCCTTAGGAGAAAGAAGAAACGTTAGGGTGAGGGCACGCGAGAGCAGGCGACAAAAAGGCCGCCACCGAGACGCGATTTCTTTACGTACTCCAACCGTCGTCACACTCTTTTGATATCTTTCTTTATGTACTCCATGCATGCACTGGTACGCTGGCGGTCAGGTCCAAGTCTTGACCAACCGACGCCACCCCGACCAGGCTGTCTGTCTACACCCGCTTAGATCCAGGCAGCACAAATTCTTACACTGCAGGGTGGACGTACGGCGGACCGGCGCCGGAACCGGAACTGGAGCCCAATCATATGCACTTTCACCATTGCCAACCATGGGAGTCCCAACCACCGGTGCAGTGCAGTGCACTCGAAAGCCTAGCTGGCTGCCGTTGTTCAAAGATGCTAGCTGCCGCGAGTGAGACTGTGAGAGGAGTGTGGACCATCCTGCAGCGTATATCCGGCTCCAGCGGCAGCACATGCGCGAGCCCAAAGCTAATCGTTGGCGCGGTGCGTGCAAGGGAAGCGACCGCCCCCTCCCGGAGAGAAGAAAAGAATGGCGTCCCCTCCTCCTCAGCTCACTGGAGCTGGAGCACCACCGCTCTCCACTTGGACTGGATCACTGGAGCTGGAGCACCACCATGCACACACACACACCAGCAGCTTAATACTTCCTCCGTTTCAAAATAAATGTCTTAAATTTAATATAAAATTGAGACACTTGTTTTGAGACGGAAGGACTAGTACGAATGTCGACCTTCGAAAGGGAGCCGTGCAAGAGACCGAAAAGTTGAGATCAAAGTAGGGGGGAAAGCGCCCTAACAGTACGGTGGATGCATTTACATTTAGGGCATAGCATAGCCATTAATGTGAGGTGAGGAGATCTGCTAGTTGATCAAGACTCAAACTAGTGGAATCGCCTTGCCCTGTCCCCCGACCACCACCACCATCAAATGCTGCCTCCACTCCACTGCCCGGATAGATCTTCTTGCCCTGCCCCTCACACGGTATCTTCCTTTTTCTCAAGAC
Source organism: Triticum dicoccoides (assembly GCF_002162155.2). Taxonomy (NCBI): domain Eukaryota; kingdom Viridiplantae; phylum Streptophyta; class Magnoliopsida; order Poales; family Poaceae; genus Triticum; species Triticum dicoccoides. Next base: position 581,175,641 of record NC_041380.1, read on the forward strand.
TCTCACTTCTCCACATGATTGTGGATCTTCTTTCTAACCATCCAAGCAAGCTTGAGACTGATTGCTGCTATTTGGACACCCAGTGTCGTTCATGCCAAGCATCTCATAATTCAGCCTTCTCCCCAACTGCACCAAGCTACTACATAGCACACTTGAGACTCTAGAGAGCATGATTAATTGACACGATTATAAAATCATTTAGACATGGGCAACATACTCAATCAAGATGAGAATTTGTTCAGGTTAAGTCACCAGTACAAACTGTTTATGGAGAAAAGTTGGTGCCAACATGCTATTGTTCGGTCAAACGAGTGTACATTTCTGGCTGGGAACAGACTAAAGCACACTCTGCACTCCTCGACAACTGGGTTCAGTGAACCTGCAGAGCCAGAAAAACTCACCAACAATAGCACCTCAGAAGCTTAATACCAAGTTTTAACAACAACCGAAACTCAGTGCCAGGATGAGACGGAGCTACACAGGTGGCACTTCACCTTGTGACAGCCCAGATAGTTGACTGGTTTCTGGAAGTTTAACCGAACACTGGAAAATCCTACGTACAACCAACAAAACAGCTGAGGTGTCAATGTCATACAGACACAAACAACCAAGGAAAAGATCCTCCGATTGCATGGTTTTTGCACCAGTCATTGAAAGCCATTAGCCTGATTGATTGCATACACAATATGCTCCCTCCCAGATTGCTTTTGGAAGGAGAAGAGAAGGATCCAGTCTCTTGTCTTTAGGGGTAGGATAATCTTTTTACATGCAAACATTGTCAAAAAAGCATGGAGATGCATGATGCGGATTGGGAAAAACTTTTAGATAGCATCACTTCACGAACATAATCATGTTTTTAGGTAATGTGCAAACATCATCATAAGGGGGAAAGGAATTAGCTAACGGACAACCTTTTATCACTCAAAAATATTTTAAACCGAAAAAAAACCTAAATTCTTCAAAGTGCATGCGCACTTTTTAGACAAAACAAGCGGTCTCGTTCTCACAACGCATGCATGTGTTAATTTATTTGTCTGCTAGTGCATGTAGACGTGACATTAAATGCGTTCACACTGCTCCTATAGTTTGAGAAAGATAGATCTATCTGCATTTATTTTGGGTTTTTAAAAATTTAAAAAGCTATATCTTTCGAACCGCGCGTCGGAATTCAAATCCGTTTTCACTATTGAAATCCTCGTGACGAGATCTTTGAAACTAGATTCCGCATGGGTATATTTTGATGAATTTTTTCGATGCCAACTTTGAAGCTATATAGTGCAACTCTATTACTGTATTGTGCAACTTTATTACTACATCGTGCAATTTTTTTTTCCAAAACTAATGTTTGGAGCTGCACCTTCGTATGAGGTTGCAACCTACCAACCACGACAACTTTGATGTGCAACTAGTCTATTGCCTCGACGAAAGTCGATGTGCAACCTCCTCTTGTAATGTAGTCTAGTTGCACACACATTGATGTTTAGTCGGCTTGTAATGTAGTCTAGTTGCACACACATTGATGTTTAGTTGACTTGTAATGTAGTCTAGTTGCACACACATTGATGTTTAGTTGGCAGGAAGACTAGTTACACACACATATGCTCAGTTGACTTGTAGTTTAGTCTAGTTGCACACACATTGATGTTTAGTTGGCAGGACACTAGTTGCACACACATATGCTCAGTTGGCGTGGCAATCTAGTCTAGTTGCACACACATTGATGTTTAGTTGACAGGACACTAGTTGCACACACATATGCTCAGTTGGCGCGGCAGTCTAGTCTAGTTGGACACATTGATGTTTAGTTGGCAGGACTTTTTTGGCACACACACATATGCTCAGTTGACGCGGCAATCTAGTCTAGTTGCACACACATTGATATTTAGTTGGCAGGACTTTTTTGGCACACACACATATGCTCAGTTGGCGCGGCAATCTTGTCTAGTTGCACACATTGATGTTTAGTTGGCAGGAAGACTAGTTCGTCGAAACATCCCCATACGGGATCTAGTTTCGAAGAGCACGTCGCGAGGATTCCAGTGATGAAAACGGATCTTAATTCCGACACGCGGATTAAAAGTTATGCTTTTTTAGTTTTTGAAACCACGAATTAAATACACCAAAGAATAAAACACATGCATCGAAGGGATGGCCGTGCAGACATTTAAGGACCAGGTGTAAAGATTTCTTAAATTAGGATGATTACTTAAGAAGAGGACACAAAATTTTCAGTTTAGGCCAGACGCTCGCGTAGGCTAAGCGAGCAGCCGGCCGCTTGCTAGACTTGGCCAAAAAAAAAAATGAGGCGGGGAACCTTTTCTTCTGGTCACCATTTCAAAAAAAGGAGTTTATGAGAAGATTAGTTATGCAGGAGAAACCCATAGCTCAACAGGAGCTATAAACGTGCTTGAGATCAGCAAGGTTGCACAGGAGCTACAATTTTAATTAACGCTTATACGTATGTATCTAGACGGATGGAGTATATTTACAAGCTACGATGCCCAGATTTTTAGCTAGCTACTTCCTCTATCTCAAAATATAAGAACATTTTTTTTTGAACTGTCACCGGGGGAGGGATAGCGATCCCTCCACCTGAATTTTATTGCCAAATCACCACTAGGGGGAGGTCCTCATTTTTACAAACATCAGCTAAGATCAGATCACCGCGTCAACGCACGCACCCACGCATCAACATCCGCACGATTCCGTGGATGTAGCCGTTCTCGCCAGAGAACAGCATCCTCTCGACAGCAGCTTAGGACCCGATCCAGAGATGGCACCATAGCCTGGAAGACCACCCCGTTCCGGTGCTTCCATAGGTGCCAGCAGCATAGGAGGATGAAGGTGTCGGGAGAGGCATCTCCTACGGCAACTCTCACGTCTAGGGCGAAGAGTCGCTCTACCGACGCCCCGGCCGCGATCACCACACCCCCCACGGCGCGCCAGAACTCGCGCGCGAACGGGCAGACAAACATCAGATGGTCCGCGGTTTCCAGCTCCGCCAAGCAGACGGGGCAGCCGGCCCCCGCGCGATCAACAATGGTCTTCCGAAGAAGGACATCCCGAGTGTTGACTCGACGATGGACCAGCAGCCAGCAGAAGAACTTCACCCGCGACGGCGCGCGCGCCCCCCAGACGAACGCTGCATGAGGCGAGAGCCGCCCGCCATAGCGCAGGAGGGCGTAGGCGCGGCGCGCGACAAGGCCTCCCGACCGGGGGTGCCCACAAAGTGGCAGCATCCTCTCATCTACGCCCGACGCCACAAGTGCATCAGGGAGAATGGCAAGGAGGGCTTCTCGCTCCCGAGCCCCCGCCCGGGTGTGTCTTGGGACCAAGATGCGGTCGAGCCCACCGTTCCAGACGTAGGACACAGTGGCCTCGGCGTTTGTGGTATGCGAGTATAGAGCGGGGAAGGCCACACTCAGAGGACCGCACGGCAGCCACCAGTCGAGCCAGAAGGAGGTTCGCCGCCCATCCTGCACACGCACTCGCGACATGGCGCGGTAGAGCGGCAGCATGCCGCGCAGAGAGCGCCCATGCGGCCCGGCATGACGACAGCTACCGGGTTGGAGAAGGGATTGGCCATTCAGCTCCGCCCAAACCCACGACGCCCACCTCGACTCCGATGAGTGTAGACGATGCAGCATCTTGAGCAGCAGGCACATGTTCTGGGTGGTAAGGTCCCGCACCCCGAGCCCCCCCTCGCACTTCGCCCTGCAGACCTGGCTCCAAGCAATCAGGCACTGGGCTCCCGTGGCGCGGTCGGCCGCCGCCCATAGGAATGCCCGGCGCAGCGTATCCATGGCTTTAACCACGGCCGGGGGAAGGACGACGGCGGCCATGGCATATGTGGGGAGCGAGTCCAGCACCGCATTGATCAGGACCAGGCGCCCGGCGGGGGAGAGTAGGCGCGCCCGCCACCCGGCCAGGTAGGCATCGACCTTAGCAAGCATCGGCGCGAAGTCGGCCGCCGTCAGCTTGTCCCACGACAACGGCAGGCCCAAGTAGGGTTGCGGGAACCCCTGTACAGAGCAGGAGAGGGCCCCCGCAGCCCCAGCCACCACCTCGTCCGCGACGTGAATCGGCACCAGGGTGCTTTTGCCGTAGTTGATCCCCAGCCCGGTGGCCGCGGCGAAGTCGTCCAGGATGCGTCGTAGCCGCGCCGCCGCCTCCCCCGACGCGCGGGCGATGATAAGTGTGTCATCGGCGTATTGAAGCACAATCGGTGCTCCCCCCTCCACCAGCGGGTGTTGGAGCAGGGGGTCGCGCCGCACCATCCGTTGCAGGACATCCGCCACCAAGAGGAAGAGGTAGGGCGACATCGGGTCTCCTTGGCGAAGCCCACACCTGACGGGGAACCACGCCCCCGGCACTCCGTTGAGCAGCACCGCGCAGCGTGATGAACGGAGGATGGCGTCCACCCACGCGCACCATTGCCCAGGGAAGCCGCGCACCTCCATGACGCGACGAAGACACGCCCAATTAACAGAGTCGAAGGCTTTAGCGAAGTCCAGCTTGAGGACGAGGGCGGGGGCTTTCCTCGCGCGGCAGCATTGCACCACTTCGGTCGCATAGACGAAGTTCTCGGAAATGCTTCGCCCGGAGACGAATCCGGACTGGTCGACGTCGATCACCCCCCCCAATCTGCTGCTGCAACCGCGTGGTGAGCGCCCGGCAGAGGATCTTGACATCGCAGTTCTGCAGGGAGACGGGGCGGAACGAACTTGGAGTTGGGGTCGCCCCACCCCCTTTCGGCAAGAGGGCAATGTACGCCCGGTTGATCGGCTCCAGGTCCACCGAGCCGTCAAAGAAGGCGTCGAAGAGCTGCAGCATATCGCCCGACACCGCCTCCCACGCAGCTTGGTAGAAGGCAGGCCCCAGGCCATCCGGGCCGGGGGCGCTCGAGCGGTCGAGGAGGCCCGCCGCCTTCTTGATCTCGGCCAGGGTGAAGGGGCTCACAAGGGCGCCCCCGTCGACGCCTGGGACACCCTGGTACAGCGCCTCAAGGTCGAAGCGCCAGTCGGGGAGGCAGCAACGCCCGAGGAGGTTGGCAAAGAAGCCCCGCAGCGCAGCCGCCTTGCCAAGATGATCGACCACCTCCAGCCCATCAACATCAAGCGCGCGGATCCAGTTCCCGCGACGGCGCTGGGAGGCACTGGCGTGGAAGAACTTGGTATTCTCATCGCCTTCTCGAACCGCACGGCACTTCCCCCGCTGCTTCCAGTGCGCACTCTGCCTCTTGATGGACGCGGCAAGGCAGCTACGAGCATCACTCCGCAGCAGCGCTTCATCCGTAGACAGACATCTGGACTTCAGCTAAGAACATTTTTAACACCAAACTAGTGTCAAAAACGTTTTTATATTACATAAAAAATATTTCTTATATTATGAGAGGGAGGGAGTAGCGTTTTTAACTGTGGTACAAGTCTTCCACCATGTCCAGACCTGTGACCGGAAAACCTACGATAGGACTACGAGTGGCAAGCATTACCCATCGGAGGTATAGTAGTGCTCAAACGGTGTATCTGAGGGACCTAGCGCATCGAGCCAGCCCATTTGGGAAACCCGCGAATCATCAGGACCCCAACAAGCTAATGAAATCGGCGGTCAAGCTAATGATTCTGCACAAGAAGATTATACGTATTTGCTAGCTAGCCTTATAACAACGGTGCAAGCTTTCCCATCGTGACCAAACTTGTGACTACGACCAACGATAGGATTAGGAGACTAATACTAGCATTTCCCGCCAGAGTAGTTAGTATCATAGAGGAGGGCATCTGAGAGCAGAGCTAAGCGCATGCATCCAACCCATCTGGGAAACCAACGAGATCAGCAGGACCCAAGCAAGCTAATCAAATCTGCAGCAGCTGGTCAAACGTAACCTCACATGGGCGCCCCGATTATGGCGGGAAAAGGCTAAAAAAATCACATGCGTAGCTAATTTCCTAGTACTATCTCTCTCAGTTTACAGGGTGTGCGTGTATCCCTAAATCGTTAATTTGACCAACCTAATACAAGCCATATATTACAAAAGATATACCAACATAAATTTCGGAGTTTTTACTTTCAAAAGGTATAATTTTTGTGTTATATAGTTTTATATTAAGGTGATAAAATTGGCAACCTAGGTATACGTGCAGGACTTGTAAACTGAAAGGGAGGTAGTACGTACGAACAAGATGGAGATGCTTTACTAATTTGCTATCGTAGCGTCAGTGACTCAGTGGACCCGTACTCGTTTGTTTGTGTGGGTGGGAGAGTAGTAGTGTGGATAATTAAGTACGGATTAGACTTCTTTAGCTTTCTTCTTGTTGAGCAGGGACAATTCTTCTTTGGGTTAAACGGACTTATTAATTTGGACTAGGACAGATGACACTAATTAATCCATGTATACTCTGTCGGGAATGATTGAGCTAGGTTCTTCAGCCTGCTGAAGCCACGACCAGCTCGACTAATAACTCGACCTCCTCTTTTATCTTTCCTGTCTTGAAAAGTAAATAATTCAAGTTTTGTTGGTACGCTATTCAGGATCATACAGGTCGGACACTACGGTGCATGCATGCATATTTTCCTCTGCTGTTGTTCCTTGTTCAAGAAAAAAAAGAAAGAGAGAGAGAGAGCTAGCTTCTGTTGAAAGATGCTAGGTGCATCAGTCGTCCAGCGTGCATCCTGCCCCATCACCATTGGTCGGGATTCAGAAACCCTCTACCGCAAAATGGATAAAAATAACCCAAAGACAAAACAAATCAAAAATAAATAAACTCTCGACAAAAGTATTTCACAAATCTAACCCCCTTCTGATAGCGGATGAGACATGAGCGCTACACTGTGTAGCATAGCGCCTACGCGTTGGACGCTACCCGAAAAAGTTATTTCTGTGAAATGGTTTTGCTGAGAGATTATTTTTTAAATTACTTCCGTCTGTCGGTTATTTTTGTCGATTTTGCTAGGTGCAGTGCAGGCGACCCAAAAGTTGAGATTAATCGATTTGGGCGGCGCACGACTCAGCAGTGGGTGCATTTAAGGCATATCGGATCCATTAAGGTGTGGTGATCTGTTGGGCGTAGATTCACACCAT
>NC_041380.1:581182947-581187213 GCF_002162155.2 Triticum dicoccoides
TGCCTCCCCTCACATTATCTCCCTTTTTCTCAAGATTGTGGATGTTCTTTCGATTATTTCTTCTTGTTTGGACAGCCAGTGTCCTTCATGCCAGCACCTCATAATTCTGTGCTCATACAAGCTCTACCAAGCTAAGCTACCTCATACTACACTTGAGAGATCGTGATTGATACAATCATAGTACATTTCAACCGCTCAGGCAGCAGAATCAGTCGAGCCGAGGCAACAAAGAAAAAAATACTCCTTATGTAAAGCTGCTACAAACTAGTACTCCCACCATTACTAAATATAAGTCTTTGTAAAGATTTTATTATAAACCACATACGGATGTATATAGATGTATTTTAGAGTGTAGATTCACTCATTTTGCTCCTTATGTAGTCCATAGTGGTATCTATACAAAAACTTATATTTAGTAACGAAGGGAGTACTAGGATCGGTCAAAACAAGGGTGGTGCATGTTACTTTCACGGAGAGAAAGTTGTCAAGAACATTTTGCCGTTCGATCAACACAAGGGTGCACGACTGCATGTTACCTCCACACATTTTTAAGCTGAGAACAAACTGAAGCTCTACGCTCTTATGTACTAATGTACACCACTAGGTTCAGTGCACTACACAACCAAAAAACTCAACAATAAGTTAACAAAAAAAGCACCTCAGCAGCTTATTACTAGGTTTTAACAAGAACAAAAACTCAATGCTAGGATGAGTGCCACACAAGCAAGCAAGCTCAGGTGAACAATGTATAATTTCAGAGCACCAGAAAATCCTACGTGCAACCAACCAAAACAATTGAGGTGTCACTGTCATACGCACACAAACAACCAAGGAAAAGATCCTCTGATTGCATGGTTTTTGCACCAGTCATTGAAAACCATAAACCTGATTACATAAACAACATGCTCACAAATTGCTTTTTGAAGGAAAAGCGAAGGACCCGGTTTCTTGTCTTCAGGGGTAGGATAACCTTTCTTATGTGCAACATTATCACAAAAGCATGCAGATGCAAGGGATAGATTGAGAATAAACTTAAAGATAGTAGCACTGCACAAACATAATCGTGTTTTTAGGTAATGCGCAAATATCATCAATAGGGGGAAAGAAAGCAAAAGCAAACCGAAGGATTTTGATAGGTATTTTGCAGTGATCCGATATACACCTGAAGTGATAGGCATTGGTATCCTGAGAGGAGTGCAACTTACCTACCTAGGAGTCACGGTTGTCCATAGAAGTTAGAGACTTTTGGTCTGATCTTTATGGTCATAATGTCTTACGTAGTTGATGCATGTATGTGATGGGAAGTAGGGAAATTGGGTTATCTCAATAAGGCTCTGCTTGGGAGACAATGTCATGTGAGAGACCGCCCACCATGAGTAGATTACCCTGTCCTAAAATACGTGGCACTGACCATTTATTTTCTTCCCTAGCAACCTACTACCGTCATCCTGGTTTATTGGCCCCCTTCACATTTTGTGCTAAATTTTGACTTTAGATTTAACTAACAAAATGCTAATGCACGTAACCAAAAATAATATCACTAGAAACTATGTTTAAATACAACATGCACTGTTATTTTCTTAGTTAAATCTATGGTCAAAGTTTGGCACAAAATACTAAGGGAGCCAATAAATTAGGACGGAGGTAGTATAAGAGTAGACTATTTTCAAACCACGTTTTGGTTGCGAGGGTAGTTGCATGCATGACAGCATAGCTACGAAGTTGGTAGTAATCTTCCTATAAGTTATCAGTGGGTTTGACACTTAAACTGGACAAAATACTTCCCACGGATTTTGCTTAATAATAACTCGGTGCACTTGCAGACATCAACATCCACCATGGACAATGGCGGCCTTGGCGGCTGGTACATGGGCGACGGCAGGATCCGGAGTGGAACGGCGACGTAGGCCAAGGCAGGCAAACGTCTGGCTGGAGCAGCGGAAGTCTGGCAAGGCCCGAGCGACGGCGACATTTTAGTGGGTGCGAATACAGAGCACATGAGGAGGGACGAAGTGGGGAAAAAGACACCGAGTGTGCGAGTTGGCGGTGTCGGAGTCCAACACAGTGGACGTCCGGCTCCCCCTCCCCCAACCTTCTCTAGGTTTGGTCCCAGTTTGTGGGATTTCGGACATCCGGACCGATCCAAACAAATTTAGTGACTATCACAAAAATGTTTGAACTGTTTTATCCAAACATTTAAGGGTGATTTAGTTTTTCATGTGGGAGTTAATGAGCTAAGTACTGTGATCATACTGTGTATCTAACAGTTGGAGTACATCCAAGCAAACTAATCAAATTTGCAGTCAAACATACTGAGAGCAGAGCTAAGTACCTCACATGGGCACCCCGATTATGGAGGGGAAATGCTTGAAAAATCGTGCGTGTAGCGACAACGTGGAAATGCTTAGCTTACGCAATTTGTTTTTTTATGGCGGTGGTCCCGTAATTGTTTGTTTGTCTTCGGAGGCGAAAGTGAATATATGGGCTGTTTGGTTTGAGACTAAGTTTGTCTAAGGTTGTCACACCTAAGGTTAGGCAAGTTTGATCAATTTGAATGGGCGTTTGGTTCAAGCCACCGCCACCCATTGCACGAACCAAGGCTCTTTTTTGGATCAAGACTTCTTGTTGGGCAAGATTGACATACTCTTTTTGCGCCGCATTGAAGTTAGATGTGTCCAAGAAGAACAAGTGCTTCTCCCATTCCAACAACTTAGCTCGCTCCTTGTTGCTCACTTTCCTCTCCTCCAAAGCCACCTTTCTCTCCTCGACCGCCACCCTTCTCTCCTCGGCCGCCAACCTCCTCTCCTCGGCCACGGCATCTTGGTTCCTTGCCATTTTTCTCACCTCATTGGCTTCGACCCTTGCCTTCACAATAGCTTCCATAGCATTTTTGAGCTCATCATCTCCTTTCCTCTTCTTCTTTTCGGTTTTGTCTTTCTTGCACCCATCCGGTCGTTTTGGCTTCGAGTATGAAACCGAGTTGGGTGTGGGGCTTCTCTTGCCGTCATCACTTGATGCATCATCCTCCTCATCATCATCATTCATCTCAATTGCTCGCTTCCATTTGTTGCTCAAATGCAAATCCTCCAAACCATCACGCTTCTTCCATTTCTCATCATCCTTTAACACTTCATAGCAATGAGGCAAGGTAAAGACCCTGCCTTTCTTGATCTTCCCCTTCTTGGTTGTCCTTGTCTCTTCTTTGAACAAGTTTTGTGCAATGTTGTTCTACAAGAAAAACAAAACAAGTTAGCACTTCGGTCACGAAAAACAAGTATGATGAACATATATGAGATGCCACTTACTCGATCATCCTCATTTGTGCCACTTGGGTTAATCTTGTCAACTGCCTTTTGTACGGCCGACCACTTTTGGCAATCCTGAAGGAAATATGCCCTAGAGGCAATAATAAAGTTATTATTTATTTCCTTATATCATGATAAATGTTTATTATTCATGCTAGAATTGTATTAACCAGAAACATAATACTTGTGTGAATACATAGACAAACAAAGTGTCACTAGTATGCCTTTACTAGACTAGCTCGTTAATCAAAGATGGTTATGTTTCCTAACCATGGACAAAGAGTTGTCATTTGATTAACGGGATCACATCATTAGTTGAATGATCTGATTGACATGACCCATTCCATTAGCTTAGCACCCGATCGTTTAGTATGTTGCTATTGCTTTCTTCATGACTTATACATGTTCCTATGACTATGAGATTATGCAAGTCCCGTTTGCCGGAGGAACACTTTGTGTGCTACCAAACGTCACAACGTAAATGGGTGATTATAAAGGTACTCTACAGGTGTCTCCAAAGGTACATGTTGGGTTGGCGTATTTCGAGATTAGGATTTGTCACTCCGATTGTCGAAGAGGTATCTCTGGACCCTCTCGGTAATGCACATCACATAAGCCTTGCAAGCATTGCAACTAATGAGTTAGTTGCGAGATGATGTATTACGGAACGAGTAAAGAGACTTGCCGGTAACGAGATTGAACTAGGTATGGGATACCGACGATCGAATCTCGGGCAAGTAACATACCGATGACAAAGGGAACAACGTATGTTGTTATGCGGTCTGACCGATAAAGATCTTCGTAGAATATGTAGGAGCCAATATGAGCATCCAGGTTCCGCTATTGGTTATTGACCGGAGACGTGTCTCGGTCATGTCTACATTGTTCTCGAACCCGTAGGGTCCGCACGCTTAAGGTTTCGATGATAGTTATATTATGAGTTTATGAGTTTTGATGTACC
>NC_041380.1:581187450-581188880 GCF_002162155.2 Triticum dicoccoides
GGGCCATATGGGCCTTAGTGGAGAGAGAGGGGCAGCCAAAGGTGGGCCGCGCGCCTCCTCCCCCCTGGTCCGAATTGGACTAGGAGAGGGGGGCGGCGCCCCCCTTTCCTTGTCCCTCCCCACTTCTTTCCCCCTCCTAGTAGGAGTCCTACTCCTACTAGGAGGAGGACTCCTCCTTGGCACGCCATAGAGGCCGGCCGGCCTCCTCCCCTTGATCCTTTATATACGGGGGTAGGGGGCACCCCTTGACACAAGTTGATCCACGTGATCATATTCTTAGCCGTGTGCGGTGCCCCCTTCCACCATAGTCCTCGATAATATTGTAGCGGTGCTTAGGCGAAGCCCTGCGACGGCAGTACATCAAGATCATCACCACGCCGTCGTGCTGACGGAACTCTTCCCTGACACTTTGCTGGATCAGAGTCCGGGGATCGTCATCGAGCTGAACGTGTGCTAGAACTCGGAGGTGCCGTAGTTTCGGTGTTTGATCGGTCGGGCCGTGGAGACGTACAACTACATCAACCAAACGCTTCCGTTGTCGATCTACAAGGGTACGTAGATCACACTCTACCCCTCTCGTTGCTATGCATCACCATGATCTTGCGTGTGCGTAGGAATTTTTTTGAAATTACTACATTCCCCAACAAATCCGGGTTGATTGTCGACCATCGGGACCAAAGTGATCTCTCGGAGCGGTCAATTCCACTCAAGTTGTGAGCATCAAATTGTTCTTTCATTCGCCCCCAATACGCGTCTCTACTTTGATCACCTCCAATGGATGGATCTCTCGACACTTGCAAATAAGTATGGCATAGTAACTTGTCATCGTTGGCTGAGTAATTGCCCGCTCTTCCTTTCGGCGCCTCGACAATTCCCTCACCCTCCTCGTCCACCTCAAACTCATGGTCTTCGAAATGGATGTCATTGGTTTGAGACCAATGCGAATTGTTGGACCCAACACCCATAGTGGACATGTATGCATCATCGTTGAGACTACAAAGTTTTTTAAACAATGCAAATAAGCTATCTATATGTGATGATGATGCATTGAAAAAATAAGAAGAAAAGAAAAGTTGGAAATTTTTTCACCTTGGGGGCATTTCGTCGAACACGTGGTGCGCGTCGGCGGCCGGCTCAAGAGTGAGCTCGCCGGCGCTTCGGTAGCCGCCGCGGCCGTCGAACGCCCTGCAAGCTTCTTTCCCCTCGCCTTCGTGGTGCCGGAGCCGTCCGCCGCCTTGTTTTTCTTCGCGGATGTTTTGCCCTTCTTCGTCCGCGCCGCATTGGGGACCTTCTTCGATGGTGCGGCGGCGGCACGGGACGGCGCCGGCGCGACGCCACCCGGCGCCGTGGTCATCCGCGGCGGCAAGAAGAGGCTGCGCGCGAGGCCGACGCTCGGCGGAGCTCCGACGATGGCGACGCCAGCGCTTCCC
>NC_041380.1:581189272-581214781 GCF_002162155.2 Triticum dicoccoides
CCGGCGCCGGCGCGCGCGGGGCGTAGGACGAGGAGAGGAGAGAGTGCGGCGCGAGCGCTCGAGTGTGCCGCGCGCTGTAGCTGGCGCCCGAAATACGCCGCGTGGGTAAGTGTTTTCAACCACGCGCCCAACCCGTTATAACGCGCGCGCCATTTTTGCGCGCCCGCTGGAGCGACCCGCCGCGTTGCGCTCACGCTAAAACAGACTAATTTACGGCGGGGCGCTAATTTAGCGTGGCTATTGGAGATGCTCTGATGATGGTATATGAATGCGTGCGTACGCGCAGCCTTGTCGATCCATTCCAGGCTTTGTGGCACGACCGCACGAGTGAAGTTATATTGGTCTCAAAAGCCTCATGAAAAAAGGATGAATCAAATTCACATCTCGGGTACGTGGTCCACACGCGGTCCACACAAACCGAGCATCATCGATCCTGGTAGCACTAGCAAGCAGCTGCTAGTGGTACCAAAATAAATAGCAATGGAACGTAACTTTGTCTGGACGAGTTGGTACAAAGTCCCGCGCCTTCTCTCGTGCAAAAGTGAAGTCTATTTTAAATCCTAAGATTGTAGAGCGCGACGTAAACAATCCCCACGTCTGAATCCCTGAAATCGATACCCTCTACTCGTCGATCCCGGTCGATTTAGACCCTGGATCCGTTTGGCGTACCGGGAAATAAATGATCCTGGCCGGGTTCTACCTTTACTCTCGCTGACTAGGTTGGTCCACTTGTCATATCTATCATCTGTCCCAATCCTTGCAGATGTGTGTTCGGGTGGAGGTGAAGACGGCGTCGACTCGCGCCCAAGGCGGAGACTGGCCGCTGGTGCACAAGCGGCAGTGGACAGCCGTCTTCGTGTCGTCGGTGAGCTCCTTCGTGAGCATCACCACAGAAATGGAGGGGCGGCTTGCACGTCCCGCGCGGCAAAGCAGATGGGGGCGACGCGGCTGGAGGAGCAACTTGGCAATCGGTGAGAGCACGTCCGCGCCGGACAGGCCGTGCCCCTCAAGCACCATCCGCGTCACGCGCCCCAAGCTCAGGTCATCCCGCGCCCCGCAGTTGTTTCCCCGCTGCACGGGGACGAGCTGACGGACAGGTTCCAGCTCACGAGCGCGACGGAGCGGTCAACGGCGAGCCGAAAGTCCACGAGCGCCGCGGCGGAGCGGTCAGCGGCGAGGCGAAAGTCCACGAGCGCCGCAACGTCGCCGTCCAGCAAGCAGACATTAGTATGGCATACGAGCAACAATAGCATGATGGAGAACAACGATGTAGGGTTGTTTCTGCGTCAGGCGAGGCAGAGGCCGGACCTTGAACGTGGTTGGTGCCATGAAGTTATTCGTTCTGCCGAAATTCACAGCAGCTTATGCCTTCTTTTGGTTTAGATGAGGCGCCTACGCTGGCCGCATGCGTGTGTGTGTTCAATTGCTCACCGGGCCGCCAGTGTGTGTGTGTCTGTGTTGCTCGTTGCGAGGGCTAGCTACATGTATACGGCACATGTGGGCAAATGATCTGAAGCTCTGTCGCTCCATGGCTCGCGAATCCATGCCGCCATGGCGGACATGGGACGCGCGCGGACGGGGGAGCTGGTTTCAGGAAAATGGCAATGGGCCAAGACGAGCAACACTCTGACGAGAGAGAGAGAGAGAGAGAGGCAGAGAGGAGAAAGGATTTTTTATTCTTTTACAACAAAGGAAGAAAAAGATTGTTTAACAAAGGAAGAAACAAACAATCCCAGTCGGGATTGTCCTGCCAAACAGGTGTAGGGTCGTTGGTTTAGGGCTACAATTGGCTGGGATCGATGAGTACCAGGTATGGACTTCAGGGATTTCAACGTCAGGGTTCGCGTCGCGCTCTATAACCACAGGGTTTCTAACAGACTTGGCTTTGCAGCTGGCTGGGCCAGGTCCTAGTCATTACTTAGAGAGCGTTTGCTTGCTTGGTTGTGGTTGTGGTTGTGGGAGTGCGAGACGTTGGACCCAACATGTATCGTCGCGACAAAGAGGCCGCCGTCGAGCGAGAGAGACGCGAGTAGATGTCGACGTCTCTCGCACCAACCAACGTCACTCACTTGTCACCCTTTTGATTTCTTTACGTACAACCACTTTGTACTCGTACGTAGGCGCAGGGGGTCAAGTCCAATCCCGACCGTAAAGTGGTGTGCTGTGCATGCTGCCGGGGCGAAATCTTGACCAACCGACGCCGTCCCGTTCCGACCAGGCTGTCTGTGTGTCTGCAGTCTGCATCCGCTCAGATCTACGTCTACAGGCAGCACAAATTCTCACGTATCTTAGAAAAAAGAGCACGAAGAATCACGCAGGGAAGAGTGTGGCGGACCGGCGCGCATATCGTGGCCATTGCAAACGCACGGTGGCCACGAGCCCATTCCACTCAACTACCGGTGCATTTTCATGTGCACTCGAAAGGCTGCCGCTAGGTGCCGTTGTTCAAAGATGCTAGCTAGCCGCAGCGCGTGAAACCGTGAGAGTGGACCATCCATCCTACTGGAGCGTGTATCCGGCTCCAGCGGCAAGCAGCACGTGCACCCCTCCTTTTCAGTCCTGGGATCATCGCTGGGACTTGATCACTGGAGCTGGAGCTGGAACTCCAATGAGGCGACCCAAACGGACGGCGCATTTGTCTGTTTTTTATCCGTTTGGGTCGGCCGCCCGCCCGGCGTCCGCCCCGTTTTGTATTTGGGTCGGCAATGCGCCCAACGTGCCGACCCATTTCATGTCCGCATTCAACTTTTGAATTAAAAAAGACCCACGGGCGATCATGCCAACGGCCATGTCTCATGCCGGCACCATGCCAGCACCGGCATACAATGCCGGCTTCAGAAAATACCACAGTTCCTGCTGGCGCACTCGCTCGCCAGCCGGCCGGCACACACGAGGCGAGGGAGGCGAGGCCGGCGGCGGCGTCGAGGTCGAGGTCGATGGCGTCCTCCATCGCTGGTTTGGGGGCGGGGGGCGCGCGCTGGCGGGAGCGTTTTTAGAAAAATGGGGGGAAATGGTTGTGGCTGGCACCGACAGGCGGGCCCAGGGAGAGGAGTAGGCGCGCGTGCGCGTCCGTCTCGTGTCCGCGCCGACGCAAATCCGGCTCAAAAATGGGCCTGGAATGGGTCGCCCGCGGACGAAAAACGGACGCTTGTCCGTTTGGGTCGGCGCGTTGAGCCGCCACTTTTGTACGCGAGGACCCAAACGAACGCAGGCGGACGAAATAGATCACCCCATTAAAGTTGCTCTAACTACTGGAATCAATCGCCTTGCCCTGTCCCGGTGTCCCACCACCACCATCCAATGCTGGCTCCACTCCACTACCTGGATGGATCTTCTTGCCCTGTCCCTCGCAATATATATCTTCCTTTTTCTTAAGACTGAAGATGCCCTTTCTATCCACGCATGATTGATTGAGATTATTATCTTTTTTTCTTGTTTGGGCACTCAGCCAGTGTGGTTCATGCCAGCCAGCACCTCATAATTCAGTGCTCATACAAGCTAGTACCTACCTGTAGTACACTAGTACACTTGAGAGATCCTGATTGATGCTACAATCATACTCCAATTACAACCGCTGATACACATTGTGAAAGGGCAGACTACAGAACCAATCGAACCAAGGCAACAAAGAACAAAATTGCTCTTGTTAAGCTGCCACAAACTACTAGGTTCAGTCAACACGATGGTGCATATCCCGCCTCGGCCTATCGCTCACGTCGCTCCAGGAGGCGGCTCGGGCGATCCAGATCTCAACCGCCGCCGCCCCCACCCCCTCCACCTCCGTCCCCCGCTGCCGCCGAAGGAAGTCACCGGGCTAAGCCTGCGCGGCTGACGGCGGCGGCGAGCCTTCATCTCCTCGGGCGGCGGGTGGCGGGTGCGGGCCTTTCATCCCCACGCGGGGGGATCTCCGACTGCTGCAGATCGATGGCCCTGGTCTTCTTTGGCGACCTTGGCGACCGGTGTGGCCATGAGGGCGGCACGGCGCCTGGTTCGCGGGACTCGGCGTGGCTAAGCCCATCATCTCCGCGTGGTGCGGGTGGTGACGGTGGTGTTCGCTCGGATCTCCGACTTGCTGTTGGGAGCCGGCGGAAGACAGCGTAGGGGCCGTCGTTCTGCCTAATAAAGGTGGCGGTCCTAGGGTTCCTCTCGCACCAAGACAAAGATCTGCTTGATGCTTGTCCTCCTTGATCTGGCTGGAATGTCAAGTTCCGGAAGGCTCCGCCGGCGAACTCCCTTGCGCGCCTCATGCCTAAAGATTGCTGGATCGGATGGGATTCGGTTGTGCGCACCTATAATTAATTCCGACCGTTTGGTTTTTGGAGGGAGCAACACGAATCCCTGCTATTTGTTGCCATCATGGGACATGTCTTTTTCGTCCCATAGTGAAGTCAGAGGCATGGAATGTCATGGAAGCTATGGTCTAAGGACTAGTAATGGTGGTTTGAGTCCCTGCGGTGATGATGAATTTACTTGGTGTTTCGGGACTTGTAGCAGCGGCATGCAAGTCGGGGCAACGGCATAGGAGATGTTCAAGGTCTTACCTTTCAGGGTGAAAATCCAAAGTCTGACGTTAATTTGTTGTGCCTTGCAATGGCCTTTTTAAAGGCATTATTTTGAGAGCGCGAACATACTTCAGGGTGAAAACCTATGATCTATAATCGGGCGACAACAGCGCTTGTGCACTGTTTCCTTCTTGAAGACGTCGCTTTTAGAGAATTTGGAATTCAGGTGTTTTCTTGGTGGTGTTTGTACTGCTGCTTCAAGGGCTAGATCAGTGTAGTGGGACTTTTTTTTAGCTTCTTCTACATTTTTTGACTGTGTGCATCCACGGTGCCATTTAGGGTATTGTGTTGTTGCATGGGCTAGATGTAATTGGTATCTCCATGATACTAATATATTTTCCTTGTTCATATTAATTGGTATCTCCGTAATATTAATATATTTCCCTTGTCGATATTAATTGGTATCTCGGCGATATCAAACGGTGTACCTGACAGCAGAGCTAAGCGCATGGAGCCAGTCCAAGCAAACTAATGAAGTCTGCAGTCAAGCGAATGATTCTGCACAAAAGAAGATTATTAGCTAGCTAGCCTTGTAGTAACAACGGTGCAAAACTTTCCCATCATGACCGGGCCTGTGACTACGACTAGTAGGAAACTAATAGCATTTCCAATCAGTGTAGTTACTATCCTAGAGGGCATCTGAGAGCAGAGCTAAGCGCATGCAGCCAGCCCATTTGGGGAACCAACGAGATCACCAAGACCCAAGCAAGCTAATCGAAACTGCAGCTGGTCAAACGCAGAGCACATGAGCACCCCGATTATGGCGGGAAAATGCTAGAGAAATCACGTCCCGACAAGATGGAGATGCTTAACTAATATGCTAAGTATCGTAGTGTCAGTGACTCAGTGGTCCCGTATTCGTTTGTTTGTGTGAATAAGTACGGATTAGACTTCTTTAGCATTTTTTTGTTTGTTAGCAGGGACAATTCTTCTTTGGATTAGACTTCTTTTGTTTGTTAGCAGTTATTTGTTTGGACTAAGACAGATGAGACTAATTAATCTATGCATCTATACTCTGTCGGGAATGATTGAGTTTAAGCCTGCTAAAGCCATGACAAGCTGTTGACACACGAACACGTCACGTGTACCCTCGACGCCAGGGTGATGCACCGCAGCTCACGTGGAAGGAGACCCGACCGACAGCGCGATACGCAAGACAGTCGACGGGCGCTTTTACAGACCCGAAAACCCCACACCCCCGGGAGGGACCCCGTCAGAGAGTGCAACGGCTATGGGCTGCCCTACGTCGATTCGCTCGCCCTTAGAGCCTCGGGATTCGCAGCTCTCAAACACGAAGAACAGCAAAGAATGAGATAGAAAAACGATGGAGAGATAAAACGTAGATGAAAAAGTAGTATATTGATTTGTTCGATTGTGTGTTGTTCAATCGGCCGTCACCCCCAACATATATAAGAGGCGGCTGGACTTCCCGTACAAGTAAAGGATCCATCTAGGCTTTTCTTATAAGAAAAATTACATCAATTCACGTCCTAGAGTCCTAATTCTATTCCAACTCGGATTCAGTCTGAATCTGGCCCAAACTCTGTCTTCCTTCTTGCGCGGGCCGCCGGGCTTGCATATGATCTCCGATCGAGATGGCCCAAATATCAAACTTGTGCGCCTCGACGATACGAACAACTCTCATGTTGATCACTTTTTCAAATAAGGCCATCTTGAATACTTTTCGAGGTCATGTTTATCTTCCAGTCGGACTCGGTCTTGCAGTAGACTGGATTATCCGAGTCTCGTAGTGAATTTGTAGGCTATATATTATGTCTGATGATGATGACTCCAAAATCAAAGTTTACCGTCTTGATGATACGCACAACTTCTGTATTGAACACTTCTTCATCCAAGGTCATTTTGATAAACTTTCGAGCACATGTCCAATTTCACTCGGACTTGAGCTCATCCACTCCGATATTAGATACTTTCACTCGGATCGCCAGTTCGCGAGTTAAACGAGCCGAGCCAATTCTGGATTTGAGCTTGTTATTGTAACGAGTCGAGTCGAGCTACCTCGTTAACGAAACAAGCGCTAGCGAGTCGAGCCAAGCTGGCTCGGCTCGAATTCCAACCCTAGAAGGAACGAGTAAATGACAATTTTTTAAACTTAATTCGCCCATCGAACCTTCGAAAATTTATTTTGGTATCTGACCTGCTTATTCGCATGTAACAGACAAACACATAAACTACGGTCATCTCACTTCCCCTACTACATCAAACATGTGTGCAACGCCGGGTGGATCCTTATTTATCCTTCCGTACAACCACACTTCCATATGAGAAAACATATATCCATGCACATCCACATATAGCATAAATTTCTCACCAATTCAACGATTCATTACATGTCAAAATAAAATGCAACAATTCAAACATAGATAGACAATACACGAGTTAATCAAACGTCTCAATTGTTGCGCTCGTTGATCCTCTTCTTTACCTTTTTTTGCGGGGATCCTCTTCTTTACCTTTTCTTTTGCAGGGATCCTCTTCTTCACCTTAATCATTTACTTCTTGGCTTCATCATTCAAGAGGCTGGTGTCCTGCAACATGATCCTCTTCTTTGTCTCTCTCGCAAGTCTCAGCTTCTCTCTCTAGAGATCAATTCCTTCCAATGCTGCAGTCTTTTCAAGCTCCTATTTTTACAACGCTTCAAGTGTCTCCTTCAACACCCGTGGTCCCTCTCGACCAACCTCGAAGGTATAATTGTTCTGAGCAAACTTCATTTAGTTCAATCATACTCATAAGTTATTACTCTAAATCATAACTTGCTTGTGAATCTGTTTTGTAACAGATTATATTTTAGGCGCATTGTACAAAAATACAAAGTTTCATTTCCTCCATCAGGCACCTCCTCTAATGTGCATATTTTGTGCACATCACAAAAGACTTATATGGCGATGTAATGAAGCGAAATGAAGAAGACGGGTAGACTACTCGGGATGGAAATGTAGTTCTAGCACATCACAACGGATTTACCTTTGTAGGTTTTACAAGTATATTCCATATGTTATCTATAAAGTATGTTCAAGGTACATGAGAGTTACCAACCCCAATTATATGCTTCCATCATATGAAAAGTAAAGTGATTGTGCAATATGGATGAGTGCATATTCTGTTTTCTGGTTTCGTCAAATTCATTTGCCTGGCTGGCAAACAAACATATGTAAAGCTTAGGTAGACTATTTCTGAGGCACTGAAGCCCATTCGGTCGTCCATATTTGACCGTGACGCTATGTTGGCACGTATTGACAAGGCGATCTTCGTGAAAAAAGCTTGGCAGTTTGCTCGCCTCCTTGGAAGCAGCTTGTCATGGGTCTCACAAGATGATTGCTTGCCTCCTAGCAAGAGGAGGTTTCTACAGGAAAAATAAAGAAGGTGAAGAAGGCTCTCAGGAGCATATAGGTAAGAAGAGTGGCGCCATTGATAAGGCGTCCGCGGCTGCTTAATGTTGGATACCCGGTCTCTTCGTCCTCTATCTCCGACTAGCTCGTCTCTATGGATTTAGTGGCATCCGGTGTATTCAACCTTGGTTTTGTCAAAGGTTTCTTTGCGACATAGAACTGCCAGGGTTCATGGTTGTTGCGTGTTATGTATATTTGTCGGGTTGACTGTGAGGTCATTGAGTTTCTTTCTTTAGTGAGTCGTAAGCATGTGGTCTATATGTATCAGTTTTCGCTCGGTTTTTCATTAATTAACTGGGCAACTCTCTTCTTCTTTATTAATCGATGAGACAAATCTTTTGCCTCCGTTCCAAAAAAAAATTAACCTGATTTGCATAGACAATATGCTCCCAGATTGCTTTTGGAAGGAAAAGAGAAGGATCCAGTCTCTTGTCTTCAAGCGCAGGATAACCTTTTTATATGTAAACATTATTGGGAAAAACTGTAGATAGCACCACTGGACAAATACAATCATGTTTTCAGGTGATGTGCAATTCACCACTCAAAAACATTTTAAACAGAAAAATATATATTTAGTTGGGGAACCTGTCCTCCCATGACCATTTCAAAAAATTGGATGTGAGAAGATTAGTTAGGCAGGAGAAACCCGTAGCTCAATAGGAGCTATACTGTGCTTGAGGCCGTCAAAGGTCGCACAGTAGTTGATGATACATCCACTAGCTTCCATACTAAGCCCGTGCTTTTGCTCGCGAACTACTCTCTCCATTCAGAATTAGCTATCGCTGAAATAAATGTATCTAGACGTGCGCCATATATACTTCTGAGTGTAAGACAAGATTTTTTAGATAGCTAGTGTTTCTAACTACATCCTCCGTCCTATAATTTAAGAGTGTTTTTGACACTAGGCATTGGGACGGAGGGAGTACCTATCACCATGTCCAGACCTGTGACTGGAAAACCTACGATAGGACTAGGAGTGGCTAGCATTTCCCATCGGGGGGCAGCAGTGAACTACTAGTGATCAAACCGTGTATCCGAGAGCAGAGCTAAGCGCATGAAGCCAGCCCATTTGGAAAACCAACGAATCACCAGGACCCAAGCAAGCTAATGAAATCTGCAGTCAAGCTAATGATTCTGCACAAGAAGATTGTATTAGCTAGCTAGCCTTGTAACAAGGGTGCAAAACTTTTTGATCATTTCTTTTTCGAAAAGAAGGATAACTCCTGGCCTCTGGCCTCTGCATCTCTCGATGCACACAGCCATAAAACTTTTCCATCATGTCCAACATTTCCCGTCAGTGTAGTTAGTATCATAGTGGAACCTTGCTATACGTACGACATAGTGTCTGTCCAACATTGTATGATTAGAGACAATCGTGGATAGTTCAGTTTGTGGGTCAATGCATTTAGAGATGATTTGCTCTCTGATCGTACCGGTCGTACGAGAAAATCATCGTAGCAGTTTTGATGATAGAGGAGGGCATCCGAGAGCAGAGCTGAGCGCATACATCCAACCCATTTGGGAAACCAACGAGATCAGCAGGACCCAAGCAAGCTAATCAAATCTTCAGCAGCTGGTCAAACGTAACCTCACATGGACGCCCCGATTATGGCGGGAAAAGGCTAAAGAAATCACGTCCACATAGCGTACCGACAAGATGGAGATGCTTAACTAATTTGCTACTCATAGTGTCAGTGACTCAGTGGTCTCGTACTCGTTTGTTTGTGTGGCAGGTTAGTGAGGATAAGTACGGATTAGTGTTCTTTATAGCTTTTTATTGTTTATTAGCATGGACAATTCTTCTTTGGGTTAAATCGAGTTATTTGTTTGGACTAGGACAGATGAGACTAATTAATCTAGGTATGTATACTCTGTCGGGAATGATTGAGTTTAAGCCTGCTAAAGTCACGACAAGCTCGAGTAATAACCATTACGATCTGGAGTTAATCTACTTCCACCGTTCCTAAGTATATGAGACCTTTTATTAAAGATTTTAATATGAACTACACACGGATGCATATAGATATATTTCAGAGTGTAGATACTCGTTTTATTTTATATATAGTTCATATTAGAATCTGTAAAAGGTCTTATGTTTAGAAACGAAGTGAGTATTGTACTACTAGTACCATGCATGCATGGATTAGGCATCTTAAATCCACATGCTTAACCCAGTTAGAACACGCGGTACTCATGATGATGATGTATGTGCGTGCGTGCGTGCAGGTTGATCCATTGAGGCTTACGTAGTGGCACGAGTGAAGATACATTGGTCTCAAAAGCCTCCAAAGGATGGATCAAATTTCGCATCTTTGGTAGTACTACGTGGTCAAGACAGACACACACATACCGTCGATCCTAGCTACAGTAGCATGTGATGCCAAATTTGCAATGGAGTGCAACTCTGTGTGGACGAGTTGATGCTAATTCTCATATTATCTTAGAAAAAAAGAGCACGAAGAATCACGCAGCAGAGAGATTACAGGGTGGCGCCACACGTAGACGTAGACGTAGACGGCAGACCGGCGCCGGAACCGGAGCCCGATCAATCATGCCCGTTCGCCGTTGGCAACACACACATTCGCGGTGGCCACGAGCACCTCCCAACGACCGGTGCATTTTCGTCTGCAGTGCACTCGAAAGGCGGGGACGAGCTAGCTGCTGTTCAAAGATGCTAGCTGCAGCGCGAGAGAAAGAGTGCGGTGGCCGGCCAGTGGACCATCCGTCATCCAGCGTCTATCCTGCCCCAGCACATGTGCCAACCCAAAGCTAGCTGTTGGCCTGTTTTTTTTTTTTTTTGAAAACAAAATTCCAACTTTATTCATTTGTAATAGTTAGTACATCGTTTGTGAGAAACATTACAATTTTCGTTTAAAGGCTCCTCAAACCAATCAGAAGCCAAAGAAAATCTAGCTAATCCAGCAAGCTCATGAACTACTTTATTTACTTTCCTATTACAATGCTCAAATCTAACCGTAACAAAATCACAGGCATATAATGAAAACAGTCTTCGAAGATTGCTGCCGCCGCACCCGCCGACTGCCCTCCATCATTCATAGACTCAAATCACCTCCATATTATCCGAATTTACGATAATGCGGTTCCATCCCGCCCTTTGCGCCAAAGTTAGACCAAATTTAAGAGCTCTAGCCTCCGCCATCAGCACATCCGCGCAAAAAATCTATTCTCTCATTGCCTCCGGCAATAAACCTGCCTTTGTCATCTCTGAGGATTGCTCCCATTGTACCCCTGGGAAGGTCGTGATCAAAAGAAGCATCAACGTTGAGTTTAACAAAACCTCTTGGAGGGCAAGAACTGTTGAGTGCAAAGCGACCGCGCCGGAGAAAAGAAAAAGGAAAAAAAAGGTCTCCTCCTAAGGCCAACTCCAACGCAGTACACCATCTCATCCACATGTGTCCATTTTGACTCAAACGGACACATGTCACGGCTCAACGTGCGACCACATATGTAAATATTGTCCGCTTCGCATCCGGCCTACCACATTTCCACACCAAAATTGTTCCTGGTTTGCGTCTAGACGCGCGCACTCGCTTCTCGCCCGCCCCGGGGACCCGTGGGGGCCGTCCACCTACCTCCACCGCCCAAATTAACTATGCACGCATGGTGGGCCCTGTCTGTCAGCCACCCAGCTGCCCCGGTCGTCGTCCTTCTTAATGTGGAAGCCGTGGACCGGCTAGTCCACGGCTTCCACTCCCTAGCCCGTCTACCTTCTCGAGCCCCGACACGAGCTCGTAAACCCTAGCCGCCCACACATTCCTCTCATCCACCTCCTCGTCGGCGCCATGTGGTGGCATTGGATCATCAAGGGGAAGCACGACCATGAGACCGGCTGCTGCTCCACCAGCCCCGCGCCGCCCGTGTTTGCCATTCCGGAGCTGGACGTGCCCGTCAAGGAAGAGGTGGTTGAGGAGTTGCCCGTCGTCGCGTGGAACCTACGCTTGGTGGGCCAGAGGTGGAGCTGGTCGTCCACGGCATCGAAGATGGCCGACGCGGTGGGTGTTGGGCCATGGTTACCCACGTCGCCACGGTAACCAGAGCAGGAGCCGTCGCCACTGGAGGAGGTGTTGCAGGCGCCTCAGGCCTAGCAGCCACTACAGGGGCCACTGGCCCACCTCTTGTTATTGTCTTACTATCACATTTTCGTTACTATGAGCATTCTTATCAATTTGAGCATTTTTAGGATTACATAGCCCAAGCGAGGTACCAACAACTGTCAAGATCGAAAGGAAAATCGGTTGGCCTCCAACATCGTTGGAATTTGCTGGAAGGCCACAAGTAGTGAAAGTTAATTAAGGAATGATGACGACAATCCAAAAATTGGGAATTGCAACAATTCCTCTCCGGTGATAGAGGACCGTGAAGAAGAAGAATATGATGGAGAGGAAAGGGAAAGGGTGCCTAGAAGTCCTACTCCGACGTCTAGCGTAGATCGGCCCGACATAAGGAAGAAAAGAAAATAGATTCTCAAGAGAGAAGGAGAGGTGGGGGCGATGAAAAAAAAAGACCGGTGAGTTGATGCAGACAAGAAAAGTGCACGCCGAGCCGAGAATAGTTGGTAAGAAAAGCCAGCGATGGAGGAGAAGAACATCCAAGAGAAGAGGGTTATATGTGATGCTATGCAAGATAGAACTAACGATGTCGGAAAGAGATGGAGGTGCGTAGGCTCGAAAATTTAGATGCGTCGGGCGACAACTGAACAGGTATCGAAGGACAATTGGTTGACAAGTTGGATTCAAACATGACGGATCTAGTGGCGTGGCAATTTCGGGACAAGACGTGAACGATGGTCATACATTTCAGTAACCCCGGAGAAGGAGACGTTGCACACGTTGAAGGAGAGGGGACGATGCACGCACGCTAACAACATGTTATTTGTACGCCTCGCTGGTTTTTAAGTGCTTTCTTTTTCATGTAACTTGTTAAAAAATTGTGTGCATGTTTGGTTGATATGCTAAACGTTTAAATATTAAGCCAATCAAAGTGCGAAATGAGCGAAATGAAGAATAATCAAAGCCTATATGAATCAACCTGAGCAACCTAGCTAGGTGCACACCGGCAAACAAACAAACAAAAAATCCTACTAGTATCTCACACAAAGATGATGATGATGATGATGATGATGATGATGATGGTCCCTGTGCGCCCGTGCGTGGCAGGTTGATGGATCGAGGCTTATTCCTGGTACTAGGAGCAAAGATTGCTCTCAAAAGCCTCGTGACGACAGGATAATCGAGTCACATCTTGGGTACGTAAGGGAGTAGCTAAGTACGTAGGCGGTCAAGTACATCTTGGGTACGTAAGGGAGTACAATGGGAGCGACGGTAAAACCTTGACCAACCGACGCCATCGCATTCCGTCCGACCAGACCGTCTGTCTGCCGATTCGCTCAGATGTACAGTACGCAGCACAAGTTCTCACGTACCTTTCTTGGAATAAAGAGCAGGAAGAATCACGCACAGGGTAGACTACAAGGTGGCGCCACACCCCTGCGCCGGAGCCCAAATGATGCGTCGTCGCCATTGCCAATGCCAATGCACGGCGCACTCCAAAGGCTAGCTGCCGTTGTGCAAAGATGCTACAGCACGTGAGAGCGTGGACCATCCATCCAGCCCCAGCACATTTGCGAGGTGGGCACAAAGCTAGCTGTTGTTCGCGCCCGCCCAGGGAGAAGAAAAGGCAAAGAAAAGCACCTCCTCCCTCCCTTCTTCAGCCCTCGTGCCAACTCCGCAGCGGGACCCTATTTGTCCAGCTTCATTTATTTGAGATAAAAGGGACAAACCGATTGACCTAGCGCGTGACGGCGCAGACTCATCTGGTCCGTTTTATATCCGGGCCGACCCATTCCGAAAGCAAACATGCGTCGGATTTGGGTCGCAGCGAATAGCAAACAGACGCGTTGCTCGTCCGCGTCGGGGCCACGTGGCAGGCGGCCACCCACCTCCCACCCACCAACATCAATGCGCACGCGCGGCCGGTCCCACCTGTCATCCGCCCAGGCGAACGGTCGCGGTCCTTCTTAAATGGGGAAGCCATGGACCGGTCGTCGTCCACACTCCCCACTCCACCCCGCGGCCTCCTCGATACCCGGCAGCACCAAACCCTAGCCTCGAACTCGCCGGCCGGCCGCCTCGCAGTCATGGGGCTCTTGAACTACAGCCGCAAGGGGAAGCACAACCGCGAGGATAGGTACGCCCCCAACTCCGTGCTCTGGGACACGTGGCTCCAGGACAAGCACGACGTGCGGCGCGCCTCCTACTTCGTCGGCACGACATCGGGGCTGCGCCGGCCACGTCAGGAGGTGCGTGGCCTCACGCCCACGCCGTCGCCTTCCCTGTCTCCGTCACCACCTCCACCTCCTCGCATGACAGTAGAGGAGAAGGCCCGACTCATGCAGCGTGTCATGGAGGACTCCATGAACACACATGATGAGTGCCAATGGCCGGGCATAGAGGAGACGATGGCCTCTCTGCGGCCGGTGACGTCGCCATCCCCGAGTTGGAGATAGTGGTAGCGAAGAAGGTGATGGAGGAGGCGCCGGTGGCCGCGTTCCACCTGGGCTTGCTGGGCCAGCAGTGGAGCTGGTCCTGCACAGCTCCGGAGATGGCGCACGCCATGGGGGGCGTGAACTGGTGCCCTACGCTGCCGCGGTCACCGGAGCGGGACGCGTCACCACGGGAGGAGGTGGTGCAGGCACCTGCCACCTTCCAGCCCGCCCCGGTGCACCACGGATCGCCGACCCACCTCTGGACGTCGCCCGACTACGTCGACCTCGTCAGCGACGATGACGACACCAGCGGCCACAGAAGACGGCGACGGTCACGGCATCGACGGGCGCGGCAGGAGCGCGCGGGCAGCGTTTTTTATTTTGTATTTATGTTAATTATGGCACTAGGCCGTTAAGTGAACCATGGAACTGGGCCGTTCTGTGGCGGTGACCCCTAACTGATGTTTTAAGTTTTTTTAACTGCGTTATTTACTTTTTTAGTTATTTTATTTTAGTTTTTATGTTTTTTTGTCACGTTCAACACGGACATGATTTGAGGTGCTGCCGCGCGCTGGACGCACCTACGACCCAACGGACAAAGACAGACATGAACGAACCCATTGCCGTCCCAAATGAACAAAATTCAGTCAAACCAGACGTCCGTTTGGAGTTGGCCTCAGGGATCAGCTAGAGTGGAGGTAGAGCTACAAAAGGGGGCGGTACAGTGCAGGGGACCAAAAAGGTTGAGATGGATTTGGGCGGCCTCAGCAGTGGATGCTTTTAGTCTCGGGAAAAAAATAGACATTAAGGTGCGGTCTGCTGATCTGTTTGCTTGTTGTAGACTGAGACTAGTGGGATCGCCTCGCCCTGTCCCCCCCTCCCCCCACCACCACCCTATGCGCCCCGCCCCCACCAACTCCACTCCACTCCACTCCAATGCCTGGCCTCACATTATCTCCCTTTTTCTTAAGACCACTACTCTCATCTCATCTCCACATGATTGACTCTGGACCTTCTCTCTATCCTGCACGCAAGCTTCAGATTCATTCTAGTAGTAGTTAGTAGCAGCTGTTTGAACAGCACAGTGCACCACATGCCAGGCACCTCATAATTCAATCCTCATACCAGCAATGCCATACTACCACTTCACACACTCGACACAGTGTCACTGAAACAATCTTACACCCATTACCTCCAATCCATCCACAAATTTAGTACGTAGTACGTTTTGCTGTAGGTTCCGTGCACTACAGAGCCAACGAACCCAACCACAACAGCAGCAGCAGTTCAGGAGCTTGATGATTTAACCAGAACAAAAACTCAATGCAATCATCCAACGTCCCGGAATTGCTAGGTTAAAGCTCAAATGAACAATGTATAATTTCAGGGCACTGTAAAATTCCACCTACAACCAACCAACAAAACAATTGAGGTGTCACCATCATACAGGCACAAGCAACCAAGGAAAAGATCCTCCTCTGGTTGCATGGTTTTTGCACCGGTCATACAAAACCATTAACCTGAATGATTGCATACACAATATGCTCCCAGATTGCTTTTTGCAAGGAAAAGAAAGCATTTCCATATCTTGTCTTCAAGGACAGGATAACCTTCTTATCTTATATGCAAACATTATCAGAAAAGCATGCAGATGCAAGATGTAGATTGGCACAACAACCCTTAAACCACAATCATGTTTTTTTTAGGTAATGCGCAAACATCATCCATCATAACGGGGAAAGGAAATTAGCACACCGAACAAAGCAAAGCAAAGCAAACCTCAGAGATTTTTACACATAGTCCTCCCTAATCTATTCTCATCTCATGTAACTTGCTTAATATCCATCACATAACTAACAGCACGTACCAAGCATGGAAAAACAAGCTCACTACAATTACATAACAACAAAGCTCACTACAGTTATTACAGAACAAAGCTTATAGAAACGTGGGGTGGTCACTAACTAGCTAGCTAAAGCGGGCGTACCAGCTTGCTTGTCCGGGATCAGAAGCCGATCCCGGTGGCGTTGAGGGGCCGGTGCCGGTCCTCCTTCCAGAAGCACGTGTCGGGCGCCAGCCGCGCAGAAGACCGCAGCGGCTCGGACTTGCATCGCTTCAGGACGAGCGGCGCGTACGCCACCACGCTGGCAGCGACCTTCGGCAGCTCTAGCTTGAGCTTCTGCTCCACTGCTGGCTTCAGTGGTGGCTTCGGGGCGGCCTGGGGTGGCATAGACGCGGGGTTCGCCGGTGCTTGCACTACGGTGCTCTCTTCTGTATCCTTCGCGACACCGGTGTCGTCCGGAGCATTGCTTAAATCATCCTTCGTCTCCTCTGACGCAGCAGCATTGCTGCCGGTAGCAGCCGCCTTCTGTTGGCGGCGATTCTGACCCTGGTGAGACTTCCAATGGACGAAATCGGTGCTGCACACCCATGTCTCCTTGGAGACCTCCATGGAGAGCTTGGGCTCACACATCATCATCAGGAGGCAATCCGGCAGCTCGCCGCTCTTCTTCCTCTGTTCCTGCTTCACCTCAACGGTTTTTTCCTCATCGACTCCGGTCTCAACCTTCTCAGCCTCCGTGTTAATCTCGCCACATCGTGCTGTCGTTCCATCTTCCTCAGCATCATCATTTGTGGCCTCTTCCTTTCCATCCTCATTGCACTCCTGGGCTTCCTCCACACTGTTCGGTGCAGCAACAAGAACAGGGCAGTCCTTCTCCGACTCGGCCTCGGACGAATTTTTCTTCCCCTTCCTGGACGCCATCAAAACCTTGGGCTCCGCGACGAGGTGCTCCTGCTCAATGGTGAAGCTCCACCTCCGGCCATCCCTGTCGATGGAGAAGCTTGCCCTCCTCGAGTCCTTCAAGCTCGAGAAGCTCGATCGCCGCGCCTCCATTTCGGCGGAGAAGCTGTGCCGCCTGTCAACACGATCGCTGCTCGAGGAGGCCCTGCTGCTGGTGGAAACGCGCCTCCTGGTGCTGCCCAGCCGCCGCAATTTGCGGTCCTCCTTCAGTGCTGTGGATGGGGAGCAGCTGCTGACTGACCTCCTGCCCTTCACCTCTTCCTCCATTCTTGGAGCATCAGCATCCTCCTTGGTGTCTGCCACAGCCTCCACCATTGCCGGTGCTTGGCTCTCGCTCTTAGCAGCTTCAACCTCCAAGCCTACGTCCTTGCGAACAATTTGAGCCTCCACAGGCTCATCCTTCTCCTCTGCATCTCCTCTGGAGCCTCCATCATTCTCTTCTTCCCCGATATCTCCACGCTTGGAGCTCTCGTCTTCAGACTCCGGTTGACCAGCATCCCCTGCCTCGCCGCCGTCATCTTCAACCACGCCGCGCTCGCGGCATACCTCGCCGTCGGCGGAAACCGCTGAATTCCGAGCTTCCTCTTCACATTCCTTTTCCAAATTGGCATGGCCTTCCTCTTTTTCTTCTTCCTGGACGCCGCCGACGCCCCCTTCATTGTCGACCTGGCCGACGCTGGCAGTGGCCGCCGCAGGGGAACCCCAGAAGCGGGTGGCGAGCTCCGCCATGCGCACGGGGTCGGATCTGCAGCGCATCAGCAGGAGGGCGTTCCTGGGCGGGATGCAGACGCTGACCCTCCCCTCCTCCTCCTTGCCTCCAACCAGCAAGATCTCATCTTCCTTCTCCACCTCCACCTCGCCGACGACGACGCGCGTCTCGTCCTCCTCTTCGTAGTCGTCCTCCACGTCCCAGCCCTGCATCACGAGCCCCACCTGCGACTCCCGGGCCTCGTCGGCGGGCCCGACGGCGGAGCCCTTCCCGACGTCGTCCTCCTCCTCCTGGATCGCCAGGAGGCACCGCGCGACGGCGGCGCCGCAGAGCCAGCTGCCGCCGGCCGGGGCGCGGCGGCGCTTCTTGTCTCCCGCGGCACCGGAGCGCGGCGCGCCCCCACCACGCTCCCGGGACGGCGAGCAGAGGGAGCGGCCGCCGCAGGAGCCGAAGGTCTTGAGCGCCTCGCAGATGTTGACCGGGATCTGGTAGACCCAGCCCTGGTTCTTGGCGCCGGGGTGGAGGGCGGCGTCCCGGTCGTCCGCCCCGCGGCGGAAGCTGGCCTCGGAGCCGGACAGGCCGCCGCCGCGCCTGGAGCGCGAGCGCAGCGCGGCGGCGGCGGAGGAGGAGGCGTGCTTGGGCTTGCGCTTGCCGCCCTTGACCCGGACCTGGCCGATGCAGGTGACCTTGGGCGAGGAGGGCTCGGCGGGCTCCATCCCGCCCCGCCCGCGCCGGCCCCCCGACGCCGTGCCCGGCGGGAACATGGGCGACTGGCCGCCCTTGAGGCTCCCGCTGTTCCTCAGCCGCCTGCTCAGCGACGGGCGCAGCAGCGCGGCCGGCGCCGCGTCGGCAGCACCGCCAGAACCAGCTCCGCTCGCTCCTCCGGCGCCGGCGGCGGTGCGGCCGGGGCTGAAAGCCTTGGAGGGGCGGAGGCCGGAGGCGGAGGGGCGGGAGGTGAAGCAGATGAAGAGCTCGGTGCCGCCGCCGCCGCCGCCGCCGCCAGCGCGGTCCAAGTGCTTCTTGCGGCGCATCAGGCGCGCGAGGGGGCAGCACAAGGAGAGATGCGCGAGACGAGCCTGTGACCTCGCCTTGTTTTTTTCCTCCTCGAATTTATTATTCCTATTGTTTACTATGAGGATTGGGGAGTGAGGCAGGCAGTGGGGAGCTCGCTTGCAAATAAGTGAGCTGCCGCAGTAGGGTTTGGGAGTGACTCGAGCTGGGCTTGCCTCGTTAACCGTGGTGCTTAGCAGCAGCGGCAATCAGTCATGATGGGTGTAATGGAGACGAGGATGATGGGGATGATGGGGTAATGGAGATCGGGAGGGGAGGGGTGTGTAGGGTTTGCTCGAGCTGGCGGTAGGTGGAGGTGGAGGTGGAGGTGGCGGGGACTCCGGGGAGTGGGGTGGAGGGGTCCATGTTTTTGCGGCTGCTCCGGCGAGCGGTGGCTGGCGGGCGGGCTGGCGGGCTGGCCCGGCGCGCATGTGCGTGGCCGTGGTGTGGACGTACCACGGACCAGGGTATGTGTATGTATCAATGTACGTATGTATGTATGTATGTATCGGCAAAGACCAAGGACACTGTACGTACGTACGTACGTACGTACTTGCGAGTTTTTAAGAAGCCGCGAAAGCACACATGAACGGTGGTTGGGAGGACGGCGTTTTCGGCTCTCACCATCATGTGATCTTTTCTTTTCTTCAGGGGGGGCCTTTGATTTGATTTGATTTTTAGGATTTAAAAAGATAAAATGAACATATGATTGTGATAGAATTGCGTGTGCAAGACGATGCATTGTGCGAAGAGCGCTGCTACACGCACGACAGTGCTCGGCCGATTTATAGACGATCCTATTGATCTAATCATACATGCATGATGCATGGGTTAAAATGAAGCGCATCCGACGGATGGAGCATCGTCCATTGATCGGCCAACGAGTTTCGGCTTCCGTTGTGAGAGCGCAGGGATTTGCATAATCGCGTGCTTGGTTCGCGAGAATGGAGAACATAATGGATTGCGAGAAAGAAGTATCCGAATTAGGTTTATGACATATGCAGAGGTGATATTAGGTTGGAATTATACCTCTTATGGTCTTTGCCTTGCTCCTTTTGCATACAAATGTAAGGAGGAGGTTTGAGTGCAACATAAAAACTACACGAAAAATTCCTGCACTTTTTCTATTGCCAATTCCTTTGAACCAAATGAACGAATGGTGTTATCATACAAAAAAAGACATTTTCCTTCCTATTAATGACAGAGGCCCTAGAAAGTCTGCATAGAAAGCTCAAAAAGATTCTCAACAAGTAAGAAAAGAATTGATGCGTCACAGCAAGGCATACAAGCCGTCCCTTGTGGTTCGTCGACCGCCCCTCCATTGTGGCGGTGCCGCTACTCCTCCTCCTCCTCCTCCTCCTCCTCCTTGTCGACGTCGCCATTCCGATAGCAAAGGGATGACATGTAAAATGGTAGCCGTAGCACATTTGATTTTGATTCCAAAATAAACCAGGCTCAAATAATATTTGATTTTGATTTTGATTCTGATAGCAAAGGGAGCACATGTAAAATGGTACCCGTAGCAGATTGATTATAGAATAAATCAGCCAGATGCGTGCTAATAAATCATGGATTCTGAATCCGTACGCAAGCGGCCTCGCTGTTTTGTTTTGGCGTGGCTGTTGCTTCAAGGCGTGACACGGACCGGTGGTGGTCCTAATTAACTAGACAGCCTCACTGCTGGTGCATATGCCATTTATCTTTTCTTTGGTCCACCTCATCAGATCAGCCTTGTCAAGCCGGCTCAGTCTTTCGAAGGTGCTCATAGGGATAGGGTGTGCGTGTGTGCGTTCATAGGGGTGAATGTATGCGCATGTATATGAGCGCTTGTGTCTGTACTGATGCTCAAAAAAAAACCCCGTACAAGCCTGGTGCCACGCAGATTGGTAAACGGGCACAAAGTGGTAATGATAAACGGTAAAGGAAAAAAGAATAACCACATTGCAGCCTTCAACTTGCCATTTGGTTTAAAATTCAACCCTTAACTTCGAAACCGGTTCTCCCTCAAACAAAAAATAAAAAAACTTGCAACTCTGTTCAGGAATCAACCCCCCGCTCGGTTTTTACTGGTTTGACCGTGCGGACCTGTTTTGACTGCGTTACTGCTGACTGGGCAACGCCGTGTCAGCTTTGACCTCTCATGGATGTTGTGGGTCCTACCTGTCAGGGATTTCGAGTTTTTACGCTTGGTGGTTGTATGCTCTGTTTCTCTCTTACTCCCTCCGCCCCATAATGTAAAAAAACGTTCTTATATTATGAGACGGAGGGAGTACGTTTTAACCCTGTCGCATTTGTGTCTGAAACTCTCATGTTCTCCTCGCGTCTCCTGCTGCTGGCTGCCCAGGCAGTTTGAAATGCTGGGGAGTACTACAGTCACGATGAGAAGCGAGTGCCATTGAAGGCTCTGCGTGCAGATGCGCACTTAATATTACCACTGCTCCTGTACTTATTGGCGTACTCTCTCCGGTACTCCTATCTTCAACCCACTTTTGCTGTGCAAGATCTCGGCGTCAACGACAAGATGGACATGGAGGCACTGCCGTAAGATTCAGATGTGCCGTGGCGTGCTCAGAATCGCGCCATCTTCAGAAGCTCTCCAGCAGAGTCATGCAATGTTTGGCGCGAAACCGGCCCAATCGCGCGGCAAACCGAGAGCGCGCACCCGCGCTTTCCGAAACAGCCATGAGCCTCCTCCCGCCACACGGCCAGGGCGAACCAACGCTGCCCGCTTGCCTCCACCCGCGTTCGCCATGGCCAGCGCGCACACTGCAAGCGAGCACGCGCCGCCTGCGTCTGCCACCGCTCCCGTCCCCGTTCCAGTCCGGCCGGTCGACCTCCCCCCGGCAGTGGTATCCACCAGCACCGCCGCGCCGGTGGACAGCAGCCGTCTGTCCGAGCAGGACGAAGCGGTGATCCTCCAGTCCCTCCAGGCCCACCTCTGGAGCCACGGCGGCCTCCCCCGCAGCGCCGACCTCGTTGCCACCTTCTTCGGCCGGCTCAGCAGGACGGACTACAGCTTCGGGGACGTGGAGGCCAAGATCCGGGCCCTGCGGCGCCGGTTCAGGGAGGCCGACGCCGCGCTCTGCGCCGGCACCGGCTGCCCGGCCCCCGGGCACGGCCTCCGGATGTACGCGCTCTCGCTCGAGGTCTGGGGCGCCACGCCCGCCGTCGTCGCCCCGCCCCGGCGCGACCCGGTGCCCGACAAGGACGCGGCGTCCACGGCGGTGGGCAACAAGATGCCGGTCACGCCGATGCCGGCCGCGGCCCCTACGCCTGCTAAGAAGAGGCGCTGCGAGGAGTATCCGGCGCTGGCGAGGGAGGCGGAGAGGCTGGCGAGGGAGGCCCTGGAGCGCATCGACGACGTGACGGCGTGGTCGCTGGAGATGAGGGCGAGCAAGAAGGAGCAGCGGCAGCTGCAGAGGATGAGGAAACAGTACCGACAGCAGCAGCACCGCGCCGGCGGTGTGCCTATGCCCGGCGGTGGGCGCGCCGAGGACGGGAGCAAGGAGCTGGCTAGCGTGATCGTGAAGCTTCTTAGAGGCAACCATGGCCCCTCCTCAGCCGGGAACTAGTAGTAGAGATGAAGTAACTAACTGTGATCTCTGAACTCGCTTGCCGAATGTCAGTTCTGCAGGCTGAATGTGATGTGCATGTGCTGTAGTGTGTTCTAGCTAGATAGAGTAGGACTAGTTCAGTATGGAGATGTTCATTGTCATCATGTTCATTGTGATCAATCAGGTGATTGGACTTGAGTTTCCTTGGCTATTCAAGGCTAACGGAATGCATCTAGTCTGCTTCTGCTTCTGTTTGAAGGATCGAGAGAGTAGAGATTGATCCTACTACCTGGTGTGTTTACGATTTACATACATATTATCAGTGAGATGTCGTGGATCTAGAAAACAAACGGAGAGGATTCTTGTCGATCTAGACAGTGGGGAATGGTATAATACTGCTATGATGGCTGGTCTGTTAATAAGCATGGTGGCATTCAGGTGTCAGGTTGCGGCGGCAAACAAAATCAGACAAGTCAGGTCTCAACCATGCCACGAGACCAAGGTTTAAGAAACTAACAGCACTTGGCCTGACATTCTGCCGATTGTATTACTCTGTGTGTGGCAAGCCCACACTGGCAAGACCCAAGAATGAACTCCTATCATCTGAAAGGATCCCATTCAGATACCACTCTTTGGTTTATAACTGACTGACAGATCAGGTTGCAGGTTATTCTCGCAGCGTCGAATCTGGGCGACGGGCAACGCTATGAGCACGGCAACATCAAATTTATCCTGACAAGAGAACCAAAATATTGTAGCGCTCAAGCATCTTCTCAAGAGTTACCAAATCAACCCAATTCATTCAGCAAGTACCGACGCAAGATGGAGACCGCAGACTGAAAACATAACTGAATTTAACACAACCTGATGAGTTTTTTTTATATATTTAATTATAGCTTCAGAGCTGGCTGGATGCATCAGGTGCTACATCGTGGCCTTGATGTGCGAAGAGCAGATTCTTCGATGTACTATGTTTAAACTCAAAATGTGATTTTCCAAATATGATCTCGTCGCTCTGCGAACACTACGACGCATGAACTAGCAAAAGTACGGTTTTCTATGTTTGCCAACTAATAAAATTTGCTGGAACTCTGATGTACCGCCGAAGAAGAAGAAGCCTGGAACATTTTTTTTCCTAGGTGTGCTTTATACGGTTGACACGACTGCAGTTCCTATCATAGCTGAATCAAATATTTTGGTGGAATCATAAATGCAATGTCGCTGTTGATAGAGCACAACTTTTGTTCTTTGTGGAATTTGAATCTGTCGGAGTCCATCTATATTTCCCGGTTGTTTACTCCTGGATCGGGGCGTCACTGGCTGCCATTTGACGCTTCTGGCTCTTTGCCCTGCCTTCGCGAATTTGAAAATAATGTTCACAAATTTGAAAATGTTCAAGGATTTGAAAATTGTTGAAGAATTTTAAAAAGTTCATGATTAAAAAAATGTCGTGGTTTTTAAAAACCCTTTGTTGGTGAATGGTTTTTTTAATTCATGAAGTTGAAGAAAAAACTTTGTTGGAAAAAGTTTCCTGAATTTGTAAAAATTGCACGCATTGGACAAACATTCATGAATTTTTTTAAAGTTCACGAATTTGAAAAAAAAACTTTGACAAAATAAAAATGAAAATAAGAAAACAGAAAAAGACGATAAATAAGAAAGGAAAAGAAAAAACTGAAAGATGAAACCAGAAAAAGAAAGAGACTTGAAGCATCTAGCAGCTTTCCAAAACTGGAATGCACCAGCGGCTCGCGAAACCTGGCACGCCCGCTGCGTACTCTAGTACATTTGACGATTTTCAGAACACAATAGGATTTCTGAAATTTGCCATAGAACCCTTCTTAAAATTGTCATATCAGATGAAGGAAATGCCATGGTAGAATTTGCTGTTACTTAAAGCCATGGAACAAATCAAACTAACTATTTCAGAAAAAATGCCGCGTTTTTTGCGAATAATGCGGCAAAACAATGTAGAACAGAAAATAAGATGCACATGGCAAGAACAACTAGTTTTGGTCGGTTTTGATAGCAACAATTATTTGAATACATATGACAAAAACACAATGAATAAGTTACCGTCATGGCAACATATCTATAAAACTGTATAGAAGTTCATATGATTTTGGTTGCCATGGCAACATATGCTTTTTAGTTGCCATGCATTTATTGATTAGTTACACAAAGAATTAAAAAGTGATACTCTAATTAGAAAATTTTGTTGTGCCTATACTGGGCCAAGACACGCCAATTTTGAAGAAAATGAATGGAGAAAAAGAAGGGGTTGAGCAGGATGCTACCTGCAGGGAATGGATCAAAACGCCAAGCCTTGTGCAGTGTGGCGCCATGGTTGTCGAGCTCTAGCTGAGATCTTGGCCATCGTCGTCGTCGTCCTCCGACTCGTTCTACCCAGCGAGGTGAGCACCTTCGAGGCTGCTGCGGTCGTGCTTACTGCCTGATCCGACGGGAGGTGGAGGTGAGCTCACGGTCATCACCACTATGTCATGTGCATGGCGGTGGGTTGCGGCGTCACCTCGATGAGATCCAACATCGGACGGACGACGTGTGGGGATGCGG
Organism: Triticum dicoccoides; assembly: GCF_002162155.2. Taxonomy (NCBI): domain Eukaryota; kingdom Viridiplantae; phylum Streptophyta; class Magnoliopsida; order Poales; family Poaceae; genus Triticum; species Triticum dicoccoides. The sequence continues at coordinate 581,214,440 of NC_041380.1, forward strand.
AGAGGCCGCAACGCCCGCTAGCGATTACAGTAGAAAGCCAGCGTGGGCCTCTGTCGCGTTAGGAGCCTTCACGTCGGTGAGGACAAGACAAACAACATCGAGATGGGACTACCTGCGGCCTTGAAGCTCGATGAAGCAAAGGACCACCGCGTCTGTCCTCGAGCCGCAACACTCACCTCAAACTTGCGACCGCAGGGTGTGCCGCCGCTGTGGCTGGATTCGGCGTCCTTCTCCCCCTTGTCGCCTGCTGGTGCTCTATGTATCGGTGGACGGAAATGGATTTGACGGGAACGTAGAGTGAGGGGAAGAGTGATAGATAGGAGTTGGGGGTGGATGGAGGCG